>NC_088408.1:28331801-28631801 GCF_034236695.1 Oncorhynchus nerka
GGGTGGCTGTCCTGGATGCCTGATACCAAACTGTGGTGCCGTGTGTGAATCCAGCTGGATTCCACCCAGACTAGTTCTCAAACCAATCTGGCGTCACTTTCCATGTCACTTAACCATCTACTAATCTCTTCAAGCATCAATAATTCAGATATGTACATATTATGTACACACACATACATTCTTAAAAAAGTGCAAAGTGTCAGAGTGTTTTGGTGAAAAGAATGTATGTAAAAATATCAATCTTTTCACTGTGCAAAATCAAAAAGGTTCAATGGAAAAAAGTTGGGCTTGATCAAATTAAAGAAGACATTAGAAAATACAATTGGAAGCAGGTCGGTTGAGCACATTTTGAATCTTGGTCAAAGGATTTTTCCTGTATTTCTTTGCATGCAAACATAGCAGACAAAGAAAGTAAAGCAAGTACCAAATGAAGGAATCTTGTCTCCAGAATCAAGAGCATTGATGATAACAGACAAAAAAACATTTTTATAATCCCTATGACCAACTGGATTCTCCGAGTTCCAAGATGCTACCATTTTGATTTCGCTCTCCTTTCCTGCCACTCGTGACATTATTCAGGAAGACACTGGATACCTTCCCTAACACAGAGGTGCTAATCTCTGTGTACATGCCTTGCCAAACACAGACAAGAGAATGGCAATAAACAAGCGGACTGGGGAATTTCGGCAGGTTTTGAAAAATATTTCTCCATTGCGATGTCTTTATTTCTTGGGTTTTGGTCTTCTTGGGTTAGCGTGAGGTAACACCATTTGGTGTTTTAAACTGATTTTAATGGATCGCTCCCTTTAAGGCACAGAATTACAAAAAGAAAATGGGTGGTTAAAGTTGAGGATGTTACCAGCTCAAGAAAAGAGCTCAATAAGAATGGATTGATGTATGTTGGATGAATAACACTTTAACTGGTTTGAAAGGGAGAGGTAGTTTAAAAGAATATT
Organism: Oncorhynchus nerka; assembly: GCF_034236695.1. Taxonomy (NCBI): domain Eukaryota; kingdom Metazoa; phylum Chordata; class Actinopteri; order Salmoniformes; family Salmonidae; genus Oncorhynchus; species Oncorhynchus nerka. The sequence goes on from NC_088408.1 coordinate 28,332,758, forward strand.
GATTTTTTAAATGGAGGGATAATCGTATATGGTCATAACTGCGCGTGTGGAACCTTAAAGTATCGATCTTCAATGTTAAACTTTTCAGAATAAGAATCTGAACTTGGTTCGTCCCAAACTTCAACCACAATGGGGGAAATCAAAGGTGCAAGGGTAACAAACAAAAACTCAACTAAAACAAAACCGTTTTAGGAAACAGAGACTAATTATTCTTGTAGTGTAAGTGGAATCCAGGGGTATTGGATATGCTCCAGTAATCAATCTTATCCATGTTGTCGTCTTCAGGGTGGAAGGTCAGAGGTGTTGTGTCTTGCCTCATCTCAGCAGGTTAGCGGAGGGCTTGCAGTGCAGGGTGAGCTGTCGTGAGCTGTACCCAGACATCCCAACTCCCATCAGCCCTAGCAGCATGGCCACCCTCGACATCATGGGGCCTTCCCGGCTCTGCAGCACGGTCTGGGCAGCTTGAGTCTGAAAGGTCAAGAGAGAGGGTCGTCACCATGGCGACGGCAGAGAAACCTTCCATCTGGCCTGTGCTGTTCTGGAGTCCTTAAACATGTGACAGTGGTCAAGCATATTTTTCATCCCTGTGATGGTCTTACCATGGGGAAGATCCGGGCTACTGGGGGGGATGGGGGGGTGGGGGGGGGGGGGGGGACATAACTACAAATAATTTGTAAACTGCAAATTGACTGCAAGAAGCCCAAACAGATATAATATTTGATTAAAACTTAATAATTTCAAACCTTGATTACATTTATATACGATCAGATATATCTCTCTATTATGGGTGGGAATACTTTGGAACAGATTTCAAAATTAAAATCACTTGGAGCTGATTTGCTGGTGTTTTTACAGCCTTTTATGTTCAACAATAAATAATAAAAAATGGTTCAAAAAAAGATTTGCTCCGAAAACTTGGGGGGGGGGGGGGCAAATAAAATCAGATATAAATTGAGTTATTATTTTATCTTAGCTCTATGTTGTTAGATTATAGAAAAGAGCCTTAAAGTCAAATATATATATTTATTTTACGAGTAATTGCACATTTATGACACCACTCAGCTTCTGTGACTGAGAATGTTTATTTTAATCTAACCTGTGAGTTATCTAACTTAGCTAACTGGTGAGCTCCAAACACAGTTAATCAGGCTTGACACTTCTCGACCTGAAAAACGAAATAGGCTTCTAAATCTAGCTGCATGGTCCTAAAATACCCATGGGGCGATTGAGAGCATGGATCTCAGGTCATTTGACTGTAGATCTTACTAAGAGGACATTAACTTGACCCTGAAGCAGCTTGTGTCGTCAATGCATATCCATTCAAAGGCTGCAGGGGGGACTAATCCTGCTTATCCTGCTCACCCGGAAACACACTGGACACCTGCTGGGCTCTGGACGGTGACACTGTCAAGACCCTTAACTAGTCTATACAATACAATACAGGATATGGCCAGATAGATGTACAGGTAACTGACAAAATAAAGGAAACATCAACATAAAGTGTCTCGGGCATTGGGCCAACACGAGCCGCAGAACAACTTCAATGCGCCTTGGCATAGATTCTACAAGTGTCTGGAACTCTAATGGAGGCATGCAAAACTCTCCTTCCACTTGAAATTCCATCATTTGGTGTTTTGTTGATGTTGGTGGAAAATGTTTTTTCTGATGCTGCTCCAGAATCATAAGTGGTCAATTGGGTTGGGATCTGGTGACTGAGACAGACACATACACACACACACACACACACACACACACACACACACACACACACACACACACACACACACACACACACACACACACACACACACACACACACACACACACACACACACACACACACACACGAACACACACACACACACACACACACACACACACACACACACACACACACACACACACACACACACACACACACACACACACACACAGCCAAAACACCCTACGCTTCTTTAAGACCCCTCTTTCAAAGTCACTTCTAGCCATGATAGCTAAAATAATGGGCAACAGGGCATTTGTATACATGACCCTAAGCATGATGGGATGTTAATTGCTTAATTAACACCTGCTTTCAATATACTTTGTATCCCTCATTTACTCAAGTGTCTCCTTTATTTTTGCAGTTACCTGTACATCGTAAAATAAGGTAAACATGCACTCAATATCAAACAGTTTTGCTTCCATTCCATATTGTTGAGTCACACAATATAGCAAAACAGTGTCAATTAATAGGTGATCGAATTCTTTTGTTATTAATGTGTGAGAGTTCTATTTGATTGACAGGCTCTTCTAGACTGTGCTCTAAAGGCATATTTATCTAAGCATCTATTACCACACTCATGCTGCTTACGCACCTGCAAGTATCGGATGTATCCAGGGGTCAGTCGAGGGATGCGGAAAAACATCTTAGCGGTCTCTAGAACCTTTTCCCAGTAGAAACCAGATCAACTCTCCAACAACCCCGAGGAGTTTATTTTTTAGCAACCTGACACTATGTCCCTTCTCTCTCTCCTTCTCTCACTCTGGCCTTGGTGTCCTCCACTGGGCTGAGTGCGGCGGTGGCAGCTCTCTCCTGTGTCCGAAGAACACACACGCCTGCTCAAAAACACCAACACACACCTGCACTGTCAAGGGCTGTTTTGATCTCTCCTGAGAGACTCATCCCTACAGGTGATATATAAAGCCTGTGATTGGTTGTGTAAGGAGTCACATGGTTAATGTGTTGTGTGTGTGTGTGTTGCCATTTCTCTCCCTCCCTCCCTCTCTCTCAAAGAGAGATTATTAGGCCATTGGCACAGAAGGAGAGAGCTAATATGGTGGGTTAACGTACCAAGAGGGATGTACCTTACCTTACTGTCCCTGGGCCACCCTCTGGGGATCAATGGGTCAGAAAACAATGCTGCAATGACGTTACTGGGAGAGCAGGTTAACAATTAGTGGCAAATTAGTGGCAATACAGATGATCCCATTGGGGCATGTTTTGCAGTTGTTGTTGTTGGGGAGATGACACGCATGGACATGTGATCTTCACTGTACTTGAGAAAAAATCTGAAGCAAAATATATACAGCACCAGTCAAACGTTTGGACACACATACTGCTTCAAGGGTTTTTCTTCATTTTTTACTATTTTCTACACTGTAGAATAAGAGTGAAGACATCAGAACGATGAAATAACACATATGTATATCATATAGTAACCAAAAAAGGACACTAACAAGAAGAACATACTTGCTTGGGCCAAGAAACATGAGCAATGGACTTTAGACTGGTGGAAATCTGTCCTTTGGTCTGATGAGTCCGAATTTGAGATTTTGGGTTCCAACCACCGTGTCTTTGTGAGACGCAGAGTAGGTGAACGGATGATCTCCGCATGTGTGGTTCCCACCATGAAGCATGGAGGAGGTGGTGTGATGGTGTGGGGGTGCTTTGCTGGTGACACTGTCTGTGATTAATTTAGAAGTCAAGGCACACTTAACCAGCATGGCTACCACAGCATTTTGCAGTGATACGCCATCCCATCTGGTTTGAGCTTACTGGGACTATCATTTGTTTTTCAACTGGACAATGACCCTAAACACACCTCCAGGCTGTGTAAGGGCTATTTGATCAAGGAGAGTGATGGAGTGCTGCATTAGACAACCTGGCCTCCACAATCACCGAACCTCAACCCAATTGAGATGGTTTGGGATGAGTTGGACTGCAGAGTGAAGGAAAAGCAGTCAACAAGTGCTCAACATATGTGGGAACACCTTCAAGACTGTTGGAAAAGCATTACTCATGAAGCTGGTTGAGAGAATGCCATGAGTGGGCAAAGCTGTCATCAAGGCAAAGGGTGGCTACTTTGAAGAATCTAAAATCTAAGATATATTTTGATTTGTTTGACACTTTTTCAGTTACTACTTTGTTATGAATCCATATGTGTTATTTCATTGTTTTGATGTCTTTACTATTATTCTACAATGTAGGTGTGTCCAAACTGGTACTGTATGTCATTCACAGTTATTGATCTGAACTAGCCTACTGTTTCAGTTCATTTTTTTCTGGGGATACAGACAGCCTTTGACAGTCAGTGATGCTGTCAGTGATGCTGACAGTAGTCAGCAATAAGATCCCATCCACAGGGCACCGGCTGAGATTGTTTCCCACTTTTACCCACACCATTCAGAGCAGAGTTCGTTTAGGGGCGGCAGGGTAGCCTAGTGGTTAGAGCGTTGGACTAGTAACCGGAAGGTTGCAAGTTCAAACCCCCGAGCTGACAAGGTACAAATCTGTCGTTCTGCCCCTGAACAGGCAGTTAACCCGCTGTTCCTAGGCCGTCATTGAAAATAAGAATTTGTTCTTAACTGACTTGCCTGGTTAAATAAAGGTAAAATAAAAATAAATAAATAAAAGAGTTTGTTTGCCCTCTAATTTGGACTACCAGGGGTCGATTGGCTAAATCTAGATTGTGGGTGGGTGGGTGGATGGATGGTCGGGGGGGGGGGCGACATGATTATAATAACTTGTACACTGCAAATTGACCACGCCTAAGTCCAAAAAGATATTGTATTTTATTCTTGATACCATTTCAAACACTTTGAAGTTTGTGGAAATGTGAAATTAATGCAGAATATAACACATTAGATCTGGTAAAAGATAATACAAAGAAAAAAATGTTTTTTTTGTTTGTTGTATTTTCTTTGATCCATCAACTTTGAAATGCAAGAGAAAGGTCATTATCTGATTTAGGACTATAGGCGCAATTTATATTTTGGCAACTAGATGACAGCAGTGTACGTGCAACATTTTAGACTGTTCCAATGAACCATTGCATATTGATCTGGTACAGGTACTCCCTGTATATAGATTCATCCGGTATATCGATTAATTATTTTGTATTGTGGGCCAACTGTTGCCGACCCATGTTTTAGTAATTCCCTATGAACAAAATGAACAACTGAGAATTGTTGACACGCTTTCATTTGATATGTATTATTAATTTTCAATAGATGTAAAAGCCTACAATAAAAATGATGTGTCACACAATTTCAATAGGCCTAAAAACCTCTGTGCAATGTGAATGGCCTGGTGTTGGATCACATTGGTAAATTCCAAGAAGAAAATAGTTACCTTCGTTTATTTTCATGTCACGGAGATAAGATGGACTAAATTCAGAAGTACAGGTTGAATGTCACCAAAACTCACGAGACATGCACTTCATCTTGGCCTGCTAAACTTCAGAGGAAGGGATTTCCTAAAGCGTACGAGGCCTACACGCTTGTTTACAGGACAAAAATGACATGGAATTGAATACAGGACATAAGTAATTCATCTTAAGGTCGGGACTCAGGAGTGCGCATTACAGTAGCTCACGAACGTGATGCCAGTAGGAGTATATTGAGAATCCCTATCTAAATCAGTTTATCACCTCGACGACAATGCAATTGACATGAACTCCATCAATAGCAAAACAATACAATTATTGCATTTGTTGACGTGGGTTCCCTATTATAAGAAACAAAACTATACTGACTGTATATAGAGATATATATTGTATTGTTTTCTTTCTTTCTATCAAAACAACACAAAACTCCAAAATAGATGTGGATATTATTTTCAGAACATTGCGATTTAGCTGACAACCACAGAGGGGCGCTATTGATTGAGTGAGGTGAACTTGTGTCAGTTTCTCCAGACTACAATAATACAACTATGAAGCGGGCATGGCTGTAAATGTTGTAACTATTTAATAAATAATGTTGTTTAAATTAGTAATGCTTCAGCAGTTGTTGTCCGGTTGTTGTTTTGCACACTTCTGAATCAGGCACTTATCTTGAGCCCCATGCCACCAAAAGCGTCACTAACGTGCGTCATACATTTTCGAAGGACCTTTACGATAATTCAGAAAACAGAAATTTGAACGCGCATTAACGTTGACCTCGTTTTATGCGACATTAATCATACTTTGTGCATGGAAATGAATTCTACGAAGACATAAAACGTTAATGGATATATTCTAATAAAGTGTGTCGTTGCAATGACAGGTGGAGGTTCTCTAGCCGAGAAGAAAATATTTCACGTAGCTAGCTGGTAAACAACTAGCTAGCCCGCTCACTTACAGAGGGTGAAATCGACACTTTTCACGTCAGAGGGGTGTCGGACTCAGTTTCGTTTCAGATATTTATATCAGAAAAGTGGTGAATCTTCCCATTTGTCGTTGCTAGTAGCTAGCTTGGTGCTCGTGCTTAGTCGGCAAGCAGGAGAGTAACGTTAGGGCTGTGGAATGGTCCGACTTGTTAACGTTAGTTAGCCAAACACAGCAAACAAGAGGTAAATACCTACTTCTCTTAGAGCTACCTGTAATTGCCAAGGAATTACGTAGTATAATATCTCCAATGAGGTAGCATATTACTGCAAAATTAAAACAGATAAAATGCAAGCCAATGCATTTAACCATAATCAAGACAATACACTAGTGACTAAATGTTATTTGTATATGCATTTTATTTGATGGATAAGCCACATCATTGTGGCCCTATGTGATTCTATCATAGGAGAATCAAGCAATTGTTTTTTAGCGTCCAACGATATCTGGGCTATTGATGGAGAATAGGCATTTACACTGAATTACTTCATTAACTTCCCTTACATTTTAGTTTCCATCGTATTACAATGTCCAAGCAAATGTAATCAGTGGGTTTGAACTCTGTAGTGGATTACAATGAAGCAAATGCATCCCCACAGAATTGAATGAAGAAGTGTGTGAGCTATCTTTGTCTTTGCCCCCCCATCCCTCCTCCTCAGCCATGATGAAGAGAAGGGGCGAGGCGGCCTCCGAACCGCTGAAACGGATTAAGAAACAACGTCTTGAGGAAGCCAGCTCAGATGAGGAGTCGCCGCTACTGACAACCAGTCAGTGAAATCACCATCACATTGCTATATTACGTCACTATATTGTATATAGTTCTCACTGTGCAATGAGATATTCAGGATTTGGCAGAATGTCACAGGACATGACCTGTGTTTTTGTTTGTGTGTGTGCCGCCTCCTCTCAGACTCTAGTCAGAGTGACTCCCACAGTGACTCGGAGGACCATAGACCAGGGTTCTCTATGCCCATTGTATCCCAGAATGCATCGGCCACAGACGATGCCAAACAGAGCGACGCCAACAAGTTCACCATGTACAACACTGTGTCGCAGAAACTCATGGTAAAATGACACTCACGTGTCCCATTGACTTACAAATATAAAACTACGAGGGATCATGGATACCAGAATGTTCCATCCCTCTTCTCATCTCTTTATCCCTCTCTCACATTTTTTTCTGTGTTCCCTTCTTCCACCTCCAGGCCAAAATGGGTTTCCGGGAAGGTGAGGGTTTAGGTAAGTTTGGCCAGGGGCGCAAGGAGATCATCGAGGCGTCCACTCAGAGAGGGAGGAGGGGTCTGGGACTCACGCTGCAAGGCTTCCAGGGAGAGCTCAACGTTGACTGGCAAGACGAAATTGAGGTATTACACAACAACATCATTACAGACATAAGCAAGCAGATAGCTTTGTCACACTGTCATCTCATCAGATTAAAATAGGCTGTTAGTATGGGATATTTCCCAATTCTATGTACAGTCTACAGGAGAAAAGAATGCGCTCACCAATGTAAACACCTTTTTCTGCCCCATCCCTCATCCTCTATCTTCCCACTCTCTCTCCCCTTTCTTCAATCCCACTCTCTCCTCTCTCCCCCTTTCTTCCATCCCACTCTCTCCTCTCTCTCCCCCCTCTATTCCCCCATCTCTCTGATCTCCCGCTCTCTCTCTAGCCCGGTTCTGTAGAAGAGCTGAAGTGGTTCCCAGAATGCTCCACAGAGATCCCAGATGCAGATGAGCTGAGGGGGTGGATGGCTGTGGGACCGGTACACACATCCGCGTGCACTCACTTTTAACACACATTCTTCTCGATCTGTCATTCTCACCTGTGCACTATATTTTTTGGTCTATCTCAGAGGAAACTGAGGATTGAGGATGAGACAGAGTTTTGCACAGAGGATCTTCTACACAGCCTTCTGAGGTGCAAGGTGAGCCACCTAAAGAACAACCCTCTATTCAACTGCAAACAACTCATCATCAGGATATTGATTCTATAATGGCATAAGTAAGTTATGGCAGTAAAAAGTGTATGTGGTCTGCAGACGGTGTTTGACGATCTGGAGGGGGAGGAGATGAGGCGAGCTCGAACACGCTCCAACCCCTACGAGACTATTAGAGGAGCCTTCTTCCTCAACAGGTAGCTGAACTTACTGAATAACCCACTGATGTTCTAGCATCACACAACAACATGCTAGCTCACACTGCTAATGAAGCACCTGGGGCCTCATTTATTAACTGCGTACAAAATATATCCCAAAATATGCATGTGATATGCAGTTTTCCCACATGGTCATTTGTTGTATGGCTACTTCAGAAATATGAACACATCACGAACAGAAAAGGTGAGGAATATATTCTGCAAAGGTTATACAAATAAATAGGGAATGGATTCTTATGTCTAATTGTTTAGATGCCAAAAGTAAAGCACTTGATTTTCACTCGTCTTCATTAACGGCAAACCCTTGAATGCGTAGGTGTGTCCAAACTTTTGACTGGTACTGTATGTATGCTAGTATGTAGCCTACTGTAATTTTGATTTGTTGTTAGTAGCCTAAACAATGTTTCAGTATTCGCGGGAAGTCCAGCATATTTAGGTTGGGGGAAAAGTCGATGCAAAACATTGTTGAATTAACAAGTCCACAACTATTTGCCGTTGTTTTCTCTTTCTGTCACAGTCCTTTGCCAGATACAGTGTAAATATTCTGCCAATAAAGTAAATAGACTGGTAGCTTATGTCAAATATGTGACAGTATGTGTAGGCGACAGTATTTCTGTGCGATAGGAGTGCGACATTATTGCCTATTTAATCTGAGCCAATACCAAGGCAGGACATAGAAACCCAAGAATATATTGATAAACTAAATATTGAGCAACAATTCGTCCTTTGCATTGAAGTGTGGGCTGTAGCCTATTTTTAAATTGTTTCCAATATACTACATTTCCAAAAGTTAGTGGATTCATCTATTTCAGCCACACCCGTTACTGACAGGTGTATCAAATCGAGCACACAGCCATGCAATCTCCAAAGATGAACATTGGCAGTAGAATGGTCTTACTGAAGAGCTCAGTGATTTTCAACTTGGCACCGTCATAGGATGACACCTTTCCAACAAGTCAGTTCATCAAATTTCTGCTCTGCTAGAGCTGCCCCGGTCAACTGTTAAGTGCTGTTATTGTGAAGTGGAAACATCTAGGAGCAACAATGGCTCAGCCGCGAAGTGGTAGGCCACACAAGCTCACAGAATGGGACCAACAAGTGCTGAAGCGCATAGCGCGTAAAACTCATCTGTTCTTGGTTGCAACACCAAGTTCCAAACTGCCTCTGAACGCAACGTCAACCCAAGAACTGTTCTTCTGGAGTTTCATGAAATGGGTTTTTATGGCTGAGAAGCCACACACAAGCCTAAAATCGCAATGCGCAATACCATGCGTTGGTTGGACTGGTGTAAAGCTCACCTGCCCGAATACATAGTTGCCAACTGTAAAGTTAGGTGGAGGAGGAATAATGGTCTGGGGCTGTTTTTAATGGTTTTGGGCTAGACTCCTTAGTTCCAGTGAAGGGAAATCTTAATGCTACAGGATACAATGACATTCTAGATGATTCTGTGCTTCCAACTTTGTGGTAACAGTTTGGAGGAAGGCCCTTTCCTGTTTCAGCATTACAATTACAATGCCCCTCTGCACAAAGCGAGGTCCATACAGAAATGGTTTGTTGAGATCAGTGTGGATGAACTTGATTGTCCTACACAGACCAACTCCATATTAATACCCATGATTTTGTAATGAGATGTTCAACGAGCAGGTGTCCAAATTAGAGGTCGACCGGTTTATGGTTTTTCAATGCCGATGCTGATTATTGGAGGACCAAAGAAAGCCGATTTAAAAAAAATGGATTTGTAATAATGACAATTACAACAATACTGAATGAACACTTATTTTAACTTAATATAATACATCAATAAAATCAATTTAGCCTCAAATAAATAATGAAACATGTTCAATTTGGTTTAAATAATGCAAAAACACAGTGTTGGAGAAGAAAGTAAAAGTGCAATATGTACCATGTAAGAAAGCTAACGTTTAAGTTCCTTGCTCAGAACATGAGAACATATGAAAGCTGGTGGTTCCTTTTAACATTAGTCTTCAATATTCCCAGGTAAGACGTTTTAGGTTGTAGTTATTATAGGAATTATAGGACAATTTCTCTCTATACCATTTGTATTTCATTAAACTTTGACTATTGGATGTTCTTATAGGCACTTTAGTATTGCCAGTGTAACAGTATAGCTTCCGTCCCTCTCCTCGCTCCTACCTGGGCTCGAACCAGGAACACATCGACCACAGCCACCCTCGAAGCAGCGTTACCCATGCAGAGCAAGGGGAAAAACCACTCCAAGTCTCAGAGCGAGTGACGTTTGAAACGCTATTAGCGCGCATCCTGCTAACTAGCTAGCCATTTCACATCAGTTACACCAGCCTAATCTCGGGAGTTGATAGGCTTGAAGTCATAAACAGCGCAATGCTTGAAGCATTGCGAAGAGCTGCTGGCAAAACGCACGAAAGTGCTGTTTGAATGAATGCTTATGAGCCTGCTGGTGCCTACCACCGCTCAGTCAGACTGCTCTATCAAATCATACTTAATTATAACATAATAACACACAGAAATAGGTCATTAATATGGTCGAATCTGGAAACTATCATCTCGAAAACAAGACGTTTATTCTTTCAGTGAAATACGGAACCGTTCTTGATTTTATCTAACGGGTGGCATCCATAAGTCTAAATATTCCTGTTACATTGCACAACCTTCAATGTTATGTCCTAATTACGTAAAATTCTGGCAAATTAGGCGGCCCAAACTGTTGCATATACACTGACTCTGCGTGCAATGAACGCAAGAGAAGTGACACAATTTCACCTGGTTAATATTGCCTGCTAACCTGGATTTCTTTTAGCTAAATATGCAGGTTTAAAAATATATACTTCTGTGTATTGATTTTAAGAAAGGCATGGATGTTTATGGTTAGGTACACATTGGAGCAACGGCAGTCCTTTTTCACGAATACGCACCGCATCGATTATATGCAACGCAGGACACGCTAGATAAACTAGTAATATCATCAACCATGTGTAGTTAACTAGTGATTATGATTGATTGATTGTTTTTTATAAGATAAGTTTAATGCTAGCTAGCAACTTACCTTGGCTTACTGCATTCGCGTAACAGGCAGGCTCCTCGTGGAGTGCAATGTAATCAGGTGGTTAGAGCGTTGGACTAGTTAACTGTAAGGTTGCAAGATTGAATCCCCCGAGCTGACAAGGTAAAAATCTGTCGTTCTGCCCCTGAACAAGGCAGTTAACCCACCGTTCCTAGGCCGTCATTGAAAGTAAAAATGTGTTCTTAACTGACTTACCTAGTTAAATAAAGATGAAATAAAGGTGTAAAAAAAAATGGCCAAATCGGTGTCCGAAAATACCGATTTCCGATTGTTATGAAAACTTGAAATCGCCCATTCCGATTAATCGGTCGACCTCTTGTCCAAATACTTTTGTTCATGTGGTGTACAGGCAATCTTGCAGACTGGCACTCACTATAGGTAGCATGCATGTTTAGTTTGAAAAAGTCACTGCAAAAATATTCTGGCTGCACCTCTACAGAAATGTGATCAAATGCCATTGCTCTTTCTTTTACAAACTGGTGTGGCCTAATTCCAATAGTGACAAATTATACAGCAAATAAAGGGTGTTAGTATCACCATAACATGTGAATGCAGGGTGTTTTCCAGGCAGAGCTTTATTGCTGCGTATGTACAGTCGTGGCCATAGGTTTTGAGAATGACACAAATATTAATTTTCACCAAGTCTGCTGCCTCAGTTTGTATGATGGCAATTTCAATATACTCCAGAATGTTATGAAGAGTGATTAGATGAATTGCAATTAATTGCAAAGTCCCTCATTGCCATGCAAATGAACTGAATCCCCCAAAAACATTTCCACTGCATTTCAGCCCTGCCACAAAAGTACAAGCTGACATGTCAGTGATTCTCTCATTAACACAGGTGTGAGTGTTGACGAGGACAAGGCTGGAGATCACTCTGTCATGCTGATTGAGTTTTTAAAAAAGACTGGAAGCTTCAAAAGGAGGGTGGTGCTTGGAATCATTGTTCTTCCTCTGTCAACCATGGCTACCTGCAAGGAAACACGTGCCGTCGTCATTGCTTTGCCCACAAAGGACTTCACAGGCAAGGATGTTGTTGCCAGTAAGATTGCACCTAAATCAACCATTTATCGGATCATCAAGAACTACAAGGAGAGAGGTTCAATTGTTGTGAAGAAGGCTTCGGGGCGCCCAAGAAAGTCCAGCAAGCTCCAGGACCGTCTCCTAAAGTTGATTCAGCTGCGGGATCAGGGCACCACCAGTACAGAGCTTGCTCAGGAATGGCAGCAGGCAGGTGTGAGTGCATCTGCACGCACAGTGAGGTGAAGACTTTTGGAGGATGGTGTCACAATTTTGCCTAAGAACACAGCCATGAATAAAGAATGGTACCAACACATCCTCCGAGAGCAACTTCTCCCAACCATCCAGGAACAGTTTGGTGACGAACAATGCCTTTTCCAGCATGATGGAGCACCTTGCCATAAGGCAAAAGTGATAACTAAGTGGCTCGGGAACATCAATATTTTGGGTCCATGACCAGGGAACTCCCCAGACCTTAATCCCATTGAGAACTTGTGGTCAATCCTCAAGAGGCGGGTGGACAAACAAAAACCAACAAATTCTGACAAACTCCAAGCATTGATTATGCAAGAATGGGCTGCCATCAGTTAATTGACAGCATGCCAGGGAGGATTGCAGAGGTCTTGAAAATGAAGGGTCAACACTGCCAATTTTGACTCTTTGCAGCAACGTAATTGTCAGTAAAAGCCTTTGACACTTATGAAATGCTTGTAATTATACTTCATTATTCCATAGTAACATCTGACAAAAATATCTAAAGACACCGAGGCAGCAGACTTTGTGAAAGTTAATATTTGTGTCATTCTCAAAACTTTTGGCCACGACTGTATAGTGTGCGCCAAGTTTATAAATCTCAATATTTTTGGACGTACGTATTCTTTTCAGAAATGGCACACGCCGATATTAAGTGTCAAATTTACGCCAAGGTTCTAAATGAGGCCCCCGGCTTTTTACTTACAGTAGCTGATAATAATGACTATCTTATCTGTTTGTTTTCTTTCTAGGGCGGCTATGAAGATGGCCAACATGGATCACGTCTTTGACAGCATGTTCACCAACCCAAAGGATTCACAAGGGGTGAGTGACCCTTTCCATTCACACTTGATCTAGTCAATGAAAGTGACATTTAGCCTTTGTGACTGGTGTCCAGGTGTTAGGTGATAAAGGTGTGTTTTTGTCCGTGTCTCTCCCCATGCAGAAGCCCCAGACGCGAGAGCGCGAGGGGGAGCTGCTGTATTTCGGGGATGTGTGTGCGGGGCCGGGGGGATTCTCAGAATACATCCTGTGGCGGCGGCGCTGGCATGCCAAGGGATTCGGTATGACCCTCAAAGGACCCTGCGACTTCAAACTGGAAGACTTCTACGCCGCACCCAGCGAACTGTTTGAACCCTACTACGGTATGTACCATGATGGATCCCATGTGCTGATCGTCAAATATGGTTGAACAAATTGGAATAAGATCTTATGGTCATCGTCTTCGCTTTTCACCCTCCCTGTGGCTCAGGGGAAGGCGGGGTGGACGGGGATGGTGACATCACTCGTCCGGAGAACATCAGTGCCTTCCGGAATTTCATCATGGAGAGTACAGAAAGGAGAGGACTGCACTTCCTCATGGCTGACGGGGTGAGTTGGAGTCTTCATGGCACTGTCATCATTGGCCAAAGGCTTAGTGAGATGTGTTCTGATTGGTAGGGTGTGATGTTGAGCACATCTTTGTTTCCTGATTGGTAGGGGTTCTCAGTGGAGGGGCAGGAGAACATCCAGGAGATTCTGAGCAAACAACTACTGCTCTGTCAGTTCCTCACCGCAATGTCTGTGCTCCGGACAGGTACGTCTGTCTGTCTCTTACTATCCAGAAGTGTAAGGACAGTGAGTGACTTGTGTTCTCTGTCTCCCCCAGGTGGTCACTTTGTGTGTAAGACCTTTGACCTGTTCACACCGTTCAGTGTGGGGCTGGTGTACCTGCTCTACCTCTGCTTCGACCGGGTGTCCCTCTTCAAACCCATCACCAGCAGGCCTGCCAACTCCGAGAGGTGTGTGTAAATGCTGTTGAGGCCAATACTATTTACTTTGACCAATACCTATTAGCTATGTTCTGACATTATATCCTTGGTTTTCAGATACATTGTGTGTCGCGGTCTGAAGCCTGGTTCAGATCCGGTCAGGGAGTACATGTTCACTGTCAACCTGAAGCTCAACCACCTGAGGAACTCGGAGTCTGACGTCAACGAGGTGATGCCCATCGAACTCATCAAAGGAGACACTGAGTTCTACAACCACATGATCAACTCTAACGAGAGGTAGAAAGACACACACACACACACACACACACACACAAATAAACAAAGGCTTTATAATCATCCATGTCTCCCTGCAGCCACTGTGTAGTCCAGATCAAAGCCCTGGCTAAGATCCATGCCTACGTCTTAGACACGTGAGTTACCTACCCTCTCCCTTCTACTGTTCCAATCAGTGTAAACGTGTTGGAATGTAGTGTACCTGCATGTGCAAGTACAATCTGACTGTGTTGTGTATTGTCAGGACCCTGTCAGAGGCCAGGCAGGCTGATATCCGGAAGGAGTGTCTGAAGCTTTGGGGGGTGAGTAGTACTGAGGAGTTAGTGAGGGCTAATCAGTGTGTATAGAGACTGGTATCTGAGCAATTCAATAATCTCGCTTCATAGCACTCACTAGTTATTTGTTTATTTATGTCTCTCTCTCTCGCTGTGTGTCTCTCTCTTTCTGTCTCTTTAGATCCCTGATAAGGCCAGAGTCACTCATGTCTCTTCAGACCCCAATTCCAAATTCTATGAGCTGATGAAGGTGAGATTGTGCCCTCCCATCCCTTACCTAGTATCAAGGAAAGGGTGTGTTTGATACGGTAGTCTGTAGTACATAGTCACACTGAACTGTGTGCATTTAATTGTCTGTATGGTGATAGTGTTTTTATCACCATGTGTTTGATCATGTATTCGTAGAATTTAACGTTCTCTTTTTTTCTGTCTCACTCTCTCTTATCTATGTCTCTCTCTTTGCCTATGTCTCTCAGGGTTCTGACATCGAGTTGTTGAACTCCAAGCCCACCCCTCTGAGCTCCACCACTCTGGATAAGGTGCACCATGTCCTGGACTACCGGTGTATTGTGGGAGGAGGGGAACAGCTCTTCCTGTTAGGTCTTGGGGTGAGAGAGAGCAGACACCACTCTGGACTTTGGACCTGGGCCATGATCATCTCAGCAGAAGTTCTCGTTATTCACAAATAGACATGGGTATGCCACTCTTCTCATGCTTCTTTCTCTCTCTCTCTACAGAAGTCTCAGATCTACACCTGGGACGGCAAGCATCCTCTGCGCTGGAGGAAGCTGGATAACTTCAAGCTGGAGCTGCCGAGAGAGACCCTGCTCAGTGTAGAGATTGTCCAGGAGCTGAAGGGAGAGGTGAGAGAGGAGAGGACGAGATGGGGGAGGGGGAGGTTGAATAGGGGAAGGCAAAGGAAGAGAGTAAGTAATTACTATGGTTGTTTACCTTTTTTTAAATGTTTGTTGAACACAGGGTAAAGCCCAGCGCAGGATTAACGCGGTACATGTGCTAGATGCCCTGGTTCTCAACGGCACTGACGTTCGGGTCCAGCACTTCAACCAACGGTGAGGCAACAACCCTAACCTTCACCCAGGGGTGAAAGTAGATTTAACGGAGTAGCTACGGATCGGACTTTTCTGGACCCCTCTTTCCCACAGCTAAAGTCCTGAAGCTTCTGCACATGTGTGGGATTCTCTACTTTCTGACTCTGCTCTACTCGTAGAGAACCGGCAACTCTGCTATGGTGCTCATTTACTAAAGTTAGATCAGCACATACAATGTTACTGTAAAATTAAAAACACCACCTAATTTCTTATGAGATTATAGTATGATTGTGCAAATGGTGAAATGTTTCTCTCATGTGGCCTAAACTCAATAGCGCGCCACTAGGCAAAATGTGTGCTTACAGTTACTTTACTTTATCCACATGTTGTTACGTTACAGCCTTATTCTAAAAAAATACATCCTCATTAATCTACACGCAATGCCCCGTAATGACAAAGTGGAAACAGGTTTTTAGAAATGTTTGCAAATTTATTTTAAAAAATACTAAAACGGAAATACCTTATTTATGTAAGTATTCAGACCCTTTATTATGAGACTCGAAATTGAGTTCAGGTGCATCCTGTTTCCATTGATCATCCTTGAGATGTTTCTACAACTTGATTGGAGTCTACCTGTGGTAAATTGAATTGATTGGACATGATTTGGAAAGGCACACACCGGAACAAAATGTGGGAAAAGTCGAGACTTCGAATACTTTCAGAACGCGCTGTATATTTAAAATAAACCCAGGTAGGCTATGCTACAGTTTACCATCTGCTCTAAAATACTATCATTTTACATTATTCAAAACAACACTGGGCTACTTCTAATCAACACTGTATAACACAAGAAGATCTAAATGCATATCCCCATGAAACTGATTGAGATCAAATGGTTGGTATGCAGATGCTGCATGGACGTTTCACCAGTAAAACAGTGAACAATTATCTTTCACTATTGACATTGAGAAATGTAAAGGGAGGGTGACCATACAAATGTGTGCTTAATGTAATGTGTAAACGTGTAAAACGTGATTTGGATCTTCAGCTCAGGGATCCATGGAGCCGCAGCCTCTGCCTAGATTAACATTTTGGATAGAAGATTCTGGGCCTAATAGTACCAGACTGGCTTACTTTCACACCTGCCTTTACCTTATCTGGTGATTACATGTATTGTTGCTGAACTGTGGTCACTGTCTCCAGAATTCAGATGGCGGAGAAGTTTGTGAGGGCCGTGTCCAAGCCAAGCCGACCAGACATGAACCCTATCAGGTAACAACCCTACACTCTAACTTTTTTTCCTGCTTGAATAAGCATAAATATGAAGGGAAGATCTGGAGGATTTTTTTGGGAAGTCCTAATGTTTCTCTGCTTTTCTCCTCAGAGTGAAAGAGGTGTACAGGCTGGAGGAGATGGACAAGATCTTTGTCAGGTATGAGAAGGTTAATGCTATTGCCATAGTCCACTTTTGAGACGGAGAACTTTGCATTAGTCTAAGAATGTATAAATAAATGAATGAATATTCCTCAACCGCCTAGACTGGAAATGAAGGTGACTAAGAGTTCAGGAGGAGTCCCTCGTCTGTCCTACACTGGCCGGGACGACCGCCACTTCCTCCCGAATGGCCTATACATCATCAAAACTATCAACGGTATGTACTGTCGCTAAGGTGACATACATTGCATTCGGAAAGTATTAAGACCCCTTGGCTTTTTCCACATTTTGTTATGTTACTGGCTTATTCTAAAATGGATTAACAATTTGTTTCCTCATCAATCTACACACAATACCCCATAATGACAAAGCAAAAACAGGTTTAGAAATGTTAGCAATTTTTTCAAATAAACTGATATCACATTTACATAAGTATTCAGACCCTTTACTCAGTACTTTGTTGAAGCACCTTTGGCAGCGATTACAGCCTCAAGTCTTCTTTGCTATGACGCTACAAGCTTGGCACACCGGTATTTGGGGAGTTTCTCCCATTCCTCTCTGCAGATCCTCTCAATCTCGTCAGGTTTGATGGGGAGCTTCGCTGCACAGCTATTTTCAGGTCTCTCCAGAGATGTTAGTTTGGGTTCAAGACCGGCCTCTGGCTGGGGCACTCAAGGACAAACATCCCCACAGCATGATGCTGCCACCAACATGCTTCACCGTACAGATGGTGCCAGGTTTCCTCCAGACATGACGCTTGCCATTCAGGCCAAAGATTTCAGTCTTGGGTTTCATTAGACCAGAGAATCTTGTTTCTCATGGTCTGAGAGTCCTTTAGGTGCCTTTTGGTAAACTCTAAGCAGACTGTCTTGTGCATTTTACTGAGGAGTGGCTTCCGTCTGGTCGCTCAACCATAAAGGCCTGATTGGTTGAGTGCTGCAGAGATAGTTGTCCTTCTGGAAAGTTGATTGCTCACTTTGGCCAGGCGGCCAGCTCTAAAACTAGTCTTGGTGGTTCCAAACTTCTTCCATTTAAGAATGATGCAGGCCACTGTGTTCTTGGGGACCTTCAATGCTGTAGACACTTTTTGTGTCCTTCCCCAGTTCTGTGCCTCAACACAAACCTGTCTCTGAGCTCTACAGACCATTCCTTCGACCTCATGGCATGGTTTTTGCTCTGACATGCACTGTCAACTGTGGGACCTTTATATAGACAAGTGTGTGCCTTTCCAAATCATGTCCAATCAATTGAACTTACCACAGGTGGACTCCAATCAAGTTGTATAAACATCTCAAGGATGACCAATGGAAATAGGATACACCTGAGCTCAATTTTGAGTCTCATGGCAAAGGGTCTGAATACTTAGTCAAAAGTTTGGACACACTTGATACATTTTATTTTTTACTATTTTCTACATTGTAGAATAATAGTGAAGACATCAAAACTATGAAATAACACATGCAATCATGTAGTAACCCAAAAAGTGTTAAACAAATTCAAATATATATTTTTGATTCTTTGCCTTGATGACAACTTTGCACACTCTTGGCATTCTCTCAACCAGCTTCACCTGGAATGCTTTTCCAACAGTCTTGAAGGAGTTCCCACATATGCTGAGCACTTGTTGGCTGCTTTTCCTTCACTCTGTGGTCCAACTCATCCAAAACTATCTCAATTGGGTTGAGGTCAGTGATTGTGGAGGCCAGTTCATCTGATGCAGCACTCCATCACTCTCCTTGATCAAATAGCCCTTACCAGCAAAGCACCCCCACACCATCACACCACCTCCTCCATGCTTAAAGGTGGGAACCACACATGCGGAGATCGCCTACTCTGCGTCTCACAAAGACACAGCAGTTGGAACCAAAAATCTCATATTTGGACTCATCAGACCAAAGGACAAATTTCCACTGGTTTAGTGTCCATTGCTCATGTTTCTTGTCCCAAGCAAGTCTCTTCTTATTATTGGTGTACATTAGTAGTGGTCTCATTGCAGCAATTCGACCATGAAGGCCTGATTCACGCAGTCTCCTCTGAACAGTTGCTGTTGAGATGTCTGTTACTTGAACTCTGTGAAGCATTTATCCATTTCTGAGTCTAGTAACTCTCCTCTGCAGCAGAGGTAACTCGGGGTCTTCCTTTCCTGTGGCGGTCCTCATGACAGCCAGTTTTCATCATAGCGCTGGATGGTTTTTGTGACTGCACTTGAAGAAACTTTCAAACTTCTTGAAATTTTCCGGATTAGATGACCTGCATGTCTTAAAGTAGTGATGGACTGTTGTTTCTCTTTGCTTATTTGAGCTGTTCTTTCCATAATATGGACTTGGTCTTTTACCAAGTAGGGCTATCTTCTGTATACCACACCTACCATGCCACAACACAACTGATGGCTCAAACGCATTAAGAAGGAAAGACATTTCACAAATGTATTTCTATCAAGGCAAACCTGTTAATTGAGAGAATACCAAGAGAAAAGTAAAGTAAAAAAATGTGGAAAATGGGAAGTAGTCTGAATACTTTACAAATGCACTGTATATTATCAAAGAGCATTGATGGTAGGAGAGTGTGGATTTATGTACACTGAACAAAAATAAAAACGCAACATGTAAAGTCAAAGATGCCAGACAATTTCCATGTGCACAAAAAGGTTATTTCTCTAAAATGTTATGCCCAAATTAGTTTGTTATCCCTGTCGGTGACAATTTCTCCTTTGCCAAGATAATCCATTCACCTGACTGGTGTGGCATATCAGTAAGCTGATGAAACAGCATGGCCATTACACAGGTGCTCCTTATGCTGGAGACAATAAAAGGCCACTCTAAAATGTGCAGTTTTGTCACACAAAACCATGTCACAGATGTCTCAAGTTTTGAGGGAGTGTGCAATTGGCATTCTGACTGCAGGAATGTCCACGAGAGCTATTGCCAGATAATTACATTTTAATTTCTCTACCATAAGCCGCCTCCAACATCGTTTTAGAGAATTTGGCAGCCTCACAACCGCATACCACATGTAATGGAGTCGTGTGGGACCTAATGAATTTATTTCAATTGATTGATTTCCTTAAATGAACTGCAACTCAGTAAAGTCTTTGAAATGTTTGCATGTTGTGTTTATATTTTTGTTGTGTGTGTGTGAGAGAGAGAGAGAGAGAGAGAGAGAGAGAGAAAGGTAGAGCATTTCTGCTCTAGGATACAGGAGTCTGGATGTTTTCTCATAGACATTTCTCTTCCTCTGACGTGCAGATCCCTGGACGATGGCGTACAGTAAGAACACCAAGAGGAAGTTTTTCTTCAACAAGATGACTAAACAGTCCACTTACGACCTGCCAGCCAACTCTGTGGCCCCGTTCCAGTGCGTACCACTATGCACCGGTCTCAAATCTGTGTGGTAGACTAGGATATGTGCGACAAGGAATTGTCTGCATGTTTTTGCATCTGAACCTAGTCTACTCTAGACAGGGGGTCTCAAACCTCTCCTCTGGGACCTCCAGACATTTCACAATTGTGTTGTAGCCCTGAACTACCCCAACTCAAGTGCTTGATGATTAGTTGAGAAGTTGGATCAGGTGTGCTAGCTTCCATCAAATACATGGAATGGCTGGACATCCCCAAGGAGCGGTATGAAATTGATTGAAAGGTTATTGAACTGAATATGTCGTTTCTAATTTGTGTGTGTGTGTCTCCTCAGCGTCTGCCATACAGAGCGTCTGTTCTGGGCGTGGGAGGACGGGGTCAGAGTTCACGACTCCCAGACGCGGGTTGACCCTGAGAAGCTGTCTAAGGATAATGTGCTTTCCTTCATCCACCAGCACTACCAGCCCTGAGCCACCAGGGGGAGCCCCCCAGACACATAGAATATTGCCATAGACAGATAACAGTACCCTGCACATGGTTTGGCAAACTGGCATTCACAAAATGTTCATGGTCGCTATTTTGGCTTGAAAAAAAATTGGCGGATAGAAGTGGATTATAATCAAATGTTTGGTGCCAACATGAAGGACAGTTTGCCTAACTCTATGGCTCTTTGAGACAGCTCTCCCTGTAATTATGTTACAAAGACCACTCTCTCCTCTCTCTACTGCCCCAAGCTCTATGTATCAGATCAGATCCACTGTACAGAATGCAGCTTCGAAGTGATTTTAATACTTTATGAAAACCAACATTGACAAGCTGTCACATTACGTGTTGCATTGCATGCTCCTGTTTTTTCTATTGATTCCATGCCCCCCCATCCCTTTGCTTGTATTCATGCCATGCCTCCATGATTTGCAGTGTGTTTGTGTACAAGATGCGGTGGTGTACTCTAATTTAGAACCTCTCCGAAGCTCAAGCACTACATGTTTTTGTCTGAAACTGAAAACCTCCCATTGTGCCTTTTTTAAAGGGATACTTTGGGATTTTGGCAATGAGGTCCTTTTCTACTTCCAGAGTCAGATGAACTCATGGATACCATTTTTGTCTCTGTGTCCAGTATGCAGGAAGTTAGAGGTAGTTTCCCTTTAAGGCACTGCACTATACGTCCTGGTATGCCTGACTTTCAAAACGGAGTCCAATCATCTCACCCACCCAGCTTGTTTTTACCCTCCAAGATCTTTACTGGAGTGCCTAGCCAGTCAAGATCTTCTCCTTTCAGCAACAACTAAACCTTTGTACACATGGGGAGTGGTGAGATGTAGCATAACTAGTGCCCAGAGCAGGGTTGGGGTCCAATCCATTTCAATTCAGAAAGTAAACCAAATTCCAATTCCACATTTTCCTCATTAAAAATAATTGGAATTGCAGTGTACTTCCTGAATTGACTGGAATTTACCACAACCCTGGTCACGGAAAAACTCCTGGCCTTCATTGAAAAACGGGGTTATATCAAATACAGCCTTCCATGCATTCTAGCCTGTCTGTCTAGGGGATTAATGGGGGTTTCAGGTTTTGGGCCTTACTTTCTACTCGTCGTCACCGTGTTTATTATGTTGCATCCTGTTTCCTTGCTCCGCTGTCCTAGTTTTGTTTAGTTTGTGAAATTTTAAGGGGATGAGGTAAACATTTTCTTTGTTTCAAACCCTGTTGATGATAATGTAGTAATAAAAATAAGTTTGTTCTTCCCAGAAACCTTTTCCCCGGGCCCAGTTGTCCTTCACACACACAATCACTCCTGCCCTCTACCTTTACCATAACTTATGTGGTGAATGTTCTGCCACAAAATGTCTGGATGCTACATATTGGCAGTGACTGAGTAATCCTACTATGCATCATGATACATAAATATGATCCATTATATCACAGGCTTGTAGAAGAGAGCTTTGCCTCTGTCATAGTTGATTCTGAGTAGCAATAGAATGGTCAACCAGAGAAAACAGATTTAGAGATGCATTTATTTTGTTTTTTGGATGTTCAGACATAATTACAAAAGAACAATGTACATACATGCCAAGCATGTAATTATCTGAATTTACAGTAAATATATATAAACTTGTTGCCTTGGGTGAGGGATCAAAATTATGTGAAGCTGTCAGCATGTAGGAAGGCCTTAATGCATGCATGAGTAATCAAACATTCTCAATGTAAACCATTTAGATGCACAGGCACTGCTAAAAATGCAATGCCTGAACAAAAAAAGGCCATGGGGAGATTCAGTTTGGCACCAAAGGCTTGGAATTAATTAAGATGTGGACAAAAACACATATACACCCCTTCCTTATTCTAACGGTATACAGTATATGTAGCCCTGTGCCCATATTGACAAAGCATCTCTGAGTAGGAGTGCTCATACTCGAGATGCTTTGTAAATACAGACCCTTGCAAAATGATGTCAAGAGATAAAGCCCAGTCAAGTCTCAGGTGATTTAACTAACAGACAGGCATAGTGGTTATTGACCACAATGAGAACTAAAGCATCATTTTGGCAACAGTCTGAGAACACAATGCCAAGGTGCACTATGCAAACCCATTGAGAAGTACAGTGTCTTCATACCCTCATCATAGCACTACGGAGCACAAATTGCAATGAAGTCAAAGGAAGAATTGTATACTATGTCACACTTGAAGAGTTCATGATTTACATAAGCATTGTGCATGATTTTGCTTTCATGAGTGGTCCTTAAGAGCATCAGTAACCATTGAAGTGTAGTAAGTAGTATACCACAGTCTGTATGAAGGGGAAAGCAAAGCTCAGCCCAGGAGTTAGTTGATGATGTGGATGACTTCACAACGAACATCCAATTTGTAGTGGCTCAACAAATTAGGCAATTTGAGTACCAAAGCTTGACAGAGCAGAGGTACCTATGAGCAGAGTGTGAATTACAAGTGGGGATAAACCCTGAAAGAGATATGAGCCCCCCCTAAATTAAACAAGTCATAACTTTGGGGGGTCTCTAATAAATAATGCTAATTTACCCATTATCCTATTTGTTTAAAATGAAATGTGTACTGCTATAGTGGTAAATATGAAAATAAAAGCTTATCCCACATGAAACGAACACTCCCACCTCTGTATTCTGTTTTTTTATCCCCCCATGTGGCTGCACTTGTCATGCAGGACTGTTACATATTTCAGCCCCGCTTCAAGTGTCCCGACTTCTCTTTCTACAGAAAAGGTCATGTTGTCAGCAAGACACATCAATTCAGGCTACAAGAGTGTAGACCCAATGACAACTGCCAAATGTCATTATACTTTTTGGTGTTTTGTAACAGATTTCGCTTTCCATTCATCAAATGACACGAGTGTACAGTGCACTGTTTGGATGCAGGAATTATTTTGGAGTGGATGAACATGGGCAGGTAGCCTACTTTTTAAACTGATTTGTTTGACAATAAGATGACTTGTGTTCATGCCAAATTAAAAAGGTAATACAAAAAAATGACTGGGTAATGACATGTCTTTACTATTTGTCCCATGAAAAAAATGTAAACACTCGCATGCAGGTGCAAATATAGAAGGTTAAGTGAAAAAAAAGAGACCCCAGAATGTTACCGTATAATTCACACAAATGGCTGCATTAAGGCTTTTAGCTGCCAAAGCAGTATTTGGTCCTGATGAAGATGTAACATAACACAGTCAAATGTGCTAAAATGAGCTAATTCTTAATCAGTAGTGGATAAAGGCATAGTAGAAGAGAGCACTGACAGCCAATAGAGCAACAGAGAGCATCATATTCCTCCTGTTCTCTCCTCTCAACACCTCCAGCTCTTTATCTAAATGAGAGGGAACAAGCCGTAAGTCCACAATGTACCACACACATCATTCAGGATCCAGTTTCACAATAACACTTATATTACAATTCTACTATATGAATTGCGTATAACATTTTCCATGAAACAAACGTTTTCCTTACCATACTTTTGCATCCTATCGTTCATTATCGTCATTTCATCCTCCAGCGATTGTCTGTCGAATAGAGGGAGATTAGGAATTGTGCTTTCATCACCATTATCATCGTTGTCATCATAATCATCACCTGTCTTGATCCGAGAGCTCCTCGCGCCGCCGTCTGAACTCGGCCCTCTCGATACTATCGTGACATCGCAACCGTCGCTCCTCAACGCGATCAATCTGTGTAGGGGACATATAAACTATGAAATATCTCTGGCATTAACATTGGGTGACACCTGTGAATTGTCGCAAACGTGGCTCCCTAAAAGGGTAGCAATATACTTCGCCTCTTCCTCTCTGGCTAAGGTGAGCTCACGCATGGTATCCAACGTTTGAATGAAGCTTGTTAGTTAACGTAAGCTAAACTTGCAAATTCCAGAGCAACGAAACATTATTCCACGTCACGTAAGAAACCTTCAAGTTACAGAGTTTGTGTCTTACCTCGCTAGCAACGCTGACTTTCTCTCGCTTGTCCTTAGATTTGGTCATTTTGTGAGAAAAAAACACAAAGTAAACGACCTGCTGAGGGTACAAAAATTATAATTCTTGGGGTTACTGCGACTCTGTGTGAGGATCTAATCTCGGAAAATGCCACCCCTAGCTGTGTGGAGGCGATAGTGCACGAAGGTGAATGATGTGCACATGCGATACAAACCATTATTTAATGTAAGCTACTATTGCACGTTTAATCTAGATTCTAGAGCTGCCGTGCGTATAAAATATCAAATAATATTGTTGCCAGTGATATTGCCGTCAATTGAGCCGACACTCGTACAACGCAGTTAGCCATTCGCGTGTTAGTTGCCTGAATTGGGATGCGCGAATACACCACACTTTACGGCAACGAGTAGGGACGCATTCTCAGCACAGATATATAGTTGTAATGCACATACACATGGTTAGCGGATGTTCATGCGAGTGTAGCGAGTTGCTTGTAAGATAGACGATAGCTGCAAACAGTTTGAAGCACACTTATTCAATCTTCCACGATACCAAATAGTTTATTTAATTTTCTTGCTTTATCAAAAATCACTGATATCACGGGTAGAGTGAGACTGCAGAGGCAGCCAATCGGATGTGCTGTTTTAGCAAACGTTAAATTGTGAAAGCAAGACGTGTTTACGGTCATGACATACAATCACAGTACACACACAGCAAGATCTGAGTGAGCTTGATATGTTTTTCATTGTATTTCATTAGATTATATATATATATATATATATATATATATATTTTTTTAAATAAGAAACCCGCACACTGCTCTTGCTAGTATCACTGCTCTTTAATAAGCTTTACGTTTGGGCCTTCGTCAGAGCTTTTGTGAGTTTTTATTTTATTTACACGGTTATGTAGACATAGCTCCACCCACATCCGTTCAATGCATCGAATGAGGTTGGAGTCGAGGGAAAATAAGTAACACGGAGCCCAAACCGGCTGCGCGCGTGCATACATTTATTTTGTCCCCCTACACCAAACGCAGGTTAAAATATCAAAACAAACTCTGAACCAATGACATTAATTTGGGGACAGGTCGAAAAGCATTAAACATGTATGGCAATTTAGCTAGTTAGCTTGCTGTTGTTAGCTAATTTGTCCTGGCATATAAACATTGAGTTGTTATTTTAACTGAAATGCACAAGGTTCTCTACTCCAACAAATTAATCCACACATAAAACGGCCAACCGAATCGTTTCTAGTCATCTCTCCTCCTTCCAGGCTTTTTCATAGTTGAACTTATATGGTGATCCATCTAAACTTTCATAGTATTACCACGACTACCGGCAAAACAGTTCGTCTTTCAATCTCCTCATTGGGTATAACCAATGAGGAGATGGCACGTGGGTAGCTGCTTCTATAAACCAATAATGAGATGGGAGAGGCAGGACTTGTAGCACGATCTGCGTCAGAAATAGAAAGGACTTCTATTTTAGCCCCTGGCATCGCAGAGTGCTCGTTGGTTCGCACAATAATTGAATAACATTCATTTCTAAATTTATTTTGCGAAGCACTCAACGTGTCTGGTCTGGTCAGCATGTTAGTGTTGCCGAATATAACAATGTGCATTTCATAAATATTCTAATGAAGTGTGTACATAAAACGTATTAAACATGTCTGTAAAACCACAATGAGGACATGACCCATCAAGCAAGTTTTCATAAATCATTGGGTACAATGTTTTATGAAGCTGCCAGCCACAAAATAAAAAGTGCCAGGCTCTTTACACCCTCTTCCGAATGGTAGCTACAGTGGGGCAAAATAAGTATTTAGTCAGACACCAATTGTGCAAGTTCTCCCACTTAAAAAGATGAGAGAGGCCTGTAATTTTCATCATAGGTACACTTCAACTATGTCAGACAAAATGAGAAAAATAAATCCAGAAAATCACATTGTAGGATTTTTTATGAATTTATTTGCAAATTATGGTGGAAAATAAGTATTTGGTCAATAACAAAAGTTTATCTCAATACTTTGTTATATACCCTTTGTTGGCAATGACAGAGGTCAAACGTTTTCTGTAAGTTTTCACAAGGTTTTCACACACTGTTGCTGGTATTTTGGCCCATTCCTCCATGCAGATCTCCTCTAAAGCAGTGATGTTTTGGGGCTGTTGCTGGGCAGCACGGACTTTCAACTCCCTCCAAATATTTTCTATGGGGTTGAGATCTGGAGACTGGCTAGGCCACTCCAGGACCTTGAAATGCTTCTTACGAAGCCACTCCTTCGTTGCCCGGGCGGTGTGTTTGGGATCATTGTCATGCTGAAAGACCCAGCCACGTTTCATCGTCAATACCCTTGCTGATGGAAGGAGGTTTTCACTCAAAATCTCACGATACATGGCCCCATTCATTCTTTCCTTTACACGGATCAGTCGTCCTGGTCCCTTTGCAGAAAAACAGCCCCAAAGCATGATGTTTCCACCCCCATGCTTCACAGTAGGTATGGTGTTCTTTGGATGCAACTCAGCATTCTTTGTCCTCCAAACACGACGAGTTGAGTTTTTACCAAAAAGTTATATTTTGGTTTCATCTGACCATATGACATTCTCCCCATCTTCTTCTGGATCATCCAAATGCTCTCTAGCAAACTTCAGACGGGCCTGGACATGTACTGGCTTAAGCAGGGGGACACGTCTGGCACTGCAGGATTTGAGTCCCTGGCGGCGTAGTGTGTTACTGATGGTAGGCTTTGTTACTTTGGTCCCAGCTCTCTGCAGGTCATTCACTAGGTCCCCCTGTGTGGTTCTGAGATTTTTGCTCACCGTTCTTGTGATCATTTTGACCCCACGGAGTGAGATCTTGCGTGGAGCCCCAGATCGAGGGAGATTATCAGTGGTCTTGTATGTCTTCCATTTCCTAATAATTGCTCCCACAGTTGATTTCTTCAAACCAAGCTGCTTACCTATTGCAGATTCAGTCTTCCCAGCCTGGTGCAGGTCTACAATTTTGTTTCTGGTGTCCTTTGACAGCTCTTTGGTCTTGGTCATAGTGGAGTTTGGAGTGTGACTGTTTGAGGTTGTGGACAGGTGTCTTTTATACTGAAAACAAGTTCAAACAGGTGCCATTAATACAGGTAACGAGTGGAGGACAGAGGAGCCTCTTAAAGAAGAAGTTACAGGTCTGTGAGAGCCAGAAATCTTGCTTGTTTGTAGGTGACCAAATACTTATTTTCCACCATAATTTGCAAATAAATTCATTAAAAAATCCTACAATTTGATTTTTCTGGATTTTGTTTTCTAATTTTGTCCGTCATAATTGAAGTGTACCTATGATGAAAATTACAGGCCTCTCATCTTTTTAAGTGGGAGAACTTGCACAATTGGTGGCTGACTAAATACTTTTTTGCCCCACTGTATAAATGCAGAGGTTGCGCCACAGTGTAAATATTTCTGCCACCCACAAACAGGAAAACGGTTCCAAATAAATGACATTATTATGAGCTCCACCACCCATGTCATCTACATGATTAAATGTCTACATGGGCTGTGTTATGTAGGTAAAACCTCTCGTTCTCTCAAACAGATAATTAGTGAGCATAAAATTTAAATCAGGAGAAATGACAGGGATTATCCAGTCATAGTAGATTTTAATTACCAAAAACATGACATTTCTACCTTTAGATTTTGTGGCATAGAGAAAGTTAAGATCAGACAGGGGAGGTGATATAAATAATGCTCTGAGCAAAATATATATATATATATATTTTTCACCCTCCAGACATTATTTCCTAAAGGTCTTAATGATGAAATGCAGATGTATGTTATGTTGTAAATGTGAATGTGGGTTAGGGTTAGATTACAATTACAGATTACAATTATGTTTTTCTTGCTCTGTACCCAATGTGGTTTACAGACGTGTTTAATACGTTTCATATACACACTTTATTCGAATATTTATGAAATGCACATTGTTATATTTGGTAACACTTATTTTCCCTCGACTCCAACCCCATTCAATGTGTTGAACGGATGTGGGGGGATCTATGTCTACATAAGGGTGCAGTGGCGGTCAGTTCCGTTTATGATTTTTTTTTCATGAGCATTGCGTTTTTATTACAACATGTTGGATGACAGTTATTCATATTCCATTCACCCAGTTCAATGTAACATCAATAGGTTTAGGTTACTACATGATACTCAAATGTTCCTTATACCCATCATGATGTTGTTACAACCTAGCCTATGAATGAAAGTTTACAACATAGGTGCACACAGGTAGAGAGAAAAATTTGAGATGACAGACAGTGACACATTCAATACCGCCTTGCACACTCTTGCTTGCATCAGCCTTATCTAGTGTGTAATCATTAATCCAACAGTTGCAATCAAGAGTTTCTATTGGACAAATTCAGGTATTTTATCCCCTTTTTGTTTGCTTCCATTTAAGAAACATTTTTAATCGGTGGGAATGCATACACCCCTGATCACGCATAAACACAGTTCACTTTCATAGCAGCCACATTATATTCATTCTAGGCTCTTTGCACTCTCCTCCTCTCACCTTTTCCCTTCGTTTGTGGACTTCAATGAACAACACATCAGCTGCATGTGACCAAGCAAAAAAACCTTTCCAAACCATGTCATAACCGCTACACACAGCCTACATCATTGTCCCTATATTCGCTAAAGTAATGTCCTAGTCAACATAGCTAAGCTACAATAATGCAGTAACGTTACAGTGTATAGTGTATAGTCAGCAAGTAGTTACCCTAGGCCCTAGTAGCAATTAATTAATAAAACCAAAAGCTTAGCTTGACTTGGAAGAGTTCCAGTGTTGTGTTGGATAGTCATAGCCAGCTAGCTAACATAGCATGACTCTGTTTGAGCCGGGTGTTTGAGTAACTAAACTAGCCAGCTTAGTAAGTGAAACTGAAAGTGAAGAAAAATGACACTCTCTCTCTCTTGCTTCGCCTTCATTTTTGAATAAATTAGTTTGTTCAAACTATTAAACTATTGTCTTTCTCTCTCTTTGAGTCAAATACTCACGTCATTTTATGCACTGCAGTGCTAGCTAGTGGTAGCTTATGCTTTCAGTACTAGATTCATTCTCTGATCCTTTGATTGGGTAGACAACATGTCAGTTCATGCTGCAAGAGCTCTGATAGGTTGGAGGACGTCCTCCGAAAGTTGTCATAATTACTGTGTAAGTCTATAGAAGGGGGTGAGAACCAAGAGCCTCCTAGGTTTTGTATTGAAGTAAATGTAGCAAGAGGAGGATGGAGGCTAGCTGTCCTCCGGCTACACCAAGGTGCTACCTTACAGGTTGCTGTTTTGAGGCTACTCTAGACCTTCATTGCAAAACAGTGTGTTTTAATAAATTATTTGGTGATGTGAATATATATAGTATAGTTTTATCTAGAAAGGATAACTTCTTCAATGTTTTACAATTTACATTTTTATGAAATTCACTGAGGAGGATGGTCCTCCCCTTCCGCCTCTGAGGAGCCTTCACTGTAAGGGTGATCATTTAAAAAAAACTCTTGACGAAGGCCTTGAGGCCGATACGTAAAGCTTATTAAAAGCAGTGATACTAGCAAGAGCAGTGTGTTGGTTTCTTATTTTTTCTTATCTTATTCAAATGTTACCATGCACCTGCAACAAAAGATAGCTCAGATGTGCAAGTGCCTTTTGAATTAGATTATATTTACACTACCGTTCAAAAGTTTGGAGTCACTTAGAAATGTCCTTGTTTTTGAAAGAAAAGCCATTTTTTTGTCCATTAAAATAACATCAAATTTATCAGAAATACAGTGCAGACATTGTTAATGTTGTAAATGACTATTGTAGCTGGAAACAGCTGATTTTGTTATGGAATATCTACACAGGCGTACAGAGGCCTATTATCAGCAACCATCACTCCTGTGTTCCAATGGCATGTTGTGTTAACTAATCCAAGTTTATCATTTTAAAAGGCTAGTTGATCATTAGAAAACCCTTTTACAATTATGTTAGCACAGCTGAAAAATGTGGTGATTAAAGAAGCAATAAAACTGGCCTTTAGACCAGTTGAGAGCTGGAGCATCAGCATTTGTGGGTTCAATTACAGGCTCAAAATGGCCAGAAACAAAGAACTTTCTCCTGAAACTCGTCAGTCTATTCTTGTTCTGAGAAATGAAGGCTATTCCATGAGAGAAATCCCCCAAAAACTGAAGATCCCATACAACTCTGTGTACTACTCTCTTCACAGAACAGCGCAAATTGGCTCTGACCAGAATAGATAGAGGAGTGGGAGGCCCCGGTGCACAACTAGCAAGTGGACAATTACATTAGAGTTTCTAGTTTGAGAAACAGATGCCTCACAAGTCCTCAAATGGCAGCTTCATTAAATAGTACTCGCAAAACACCAGTCTCAATGTCAACAGTGAGGAGGCGACTCTGGGATGCTGGCCTTCTAGTCAGAGTTGCAAAGAAAAAGCCATATCTCAGACTGGCTAATAAAAATAAAAGATGAAAATGGGCAAAAGAACACAGACACTGGACGGAGGAAGATTGGAAGAAAGTATTATGGACAGATGAATCTGAGGTGTTCGGATCACAAAGAAGAACATTCGTGAGACGCAGAAAAAATGAAAAGATGCTGGAGGAGTGCTTGACGCCATCTGTCAAGCATGGTGGATGTGACATGATGGTCTGGGGGTGGTAAAGTGGGAGATTTGTACGGGGTAAAAGGGATCTTGAAGAAGGACGGCTGTCACTCCATTTTGCAACGCCATGTGTAACAGTTTAACTTTAGTCCATCCCCTCGCCCCTACCCGGGCTTGAACCAGGGACCCTCTGCACACATAGACAACTGACACCCACGAAGCATCGTTACCCATCGCTCCACAAAAGCCGCAGCCCCTGCAGAGCAAGGAGAACAACTATATCAAGGTCTCAGAGCGAGTGACGTCACCGATTGAAACTCTATTAGCGCGCACCTCCGCTAAATAGCTAGCCATTTCACATCGGTTACAGATGCCGTACCTTGAGGACGGCACTTAATTGGAGCCAATTTCCTCCTACAACAGGACAATGACCCAAGCACAGCTTCAAACTATACAATAACTATTTAGGGAAGAAGCAGACAGCTGATATTCTGTCTATAATGGAGTGGCCATATCAGAGTCACCAGATCTCGACCCTATTGAGCTTTTGTGGGAGCAGCTTGACCGTATGTTATGTAAGAAGTGCCCATCAAGCCAATCCAACTTGTGGGAGGTGCTTCAGGAAACATGGGGTGAAATCTCTTACCTCAACAAATTTACAACTAGAATGCCAAAGGTCTGCAAGGCTGCAATTGCTGCAGATGGAGGATACTTTGACGAAAGCAAAGTTTGAAGGACACAATTATTATTTCAATTAAAAATATTTTTTTTCTAACCTTGTCAACGTCTTAACTATATTTCCTATTCATTTTGCAACTTTCATGTATGTTTTCATGGAAAACAAGGACATTTCTAAGTGACCCCAAACTTTTGAACGGTAGTATATCTTTTTTAAGTGTTAAATAACTACATTTACCATGTCTCTCCCAGTATTCTTTATCTTTATTTTTTTCAAGTAGTAATATTACAATGAACTTTGATGAACCTTGTGTAAAAAAAGAAATCTGTCAAAATGGCTGCCAAACATATTTTGAGATGTGTGCCGCTAGTAGATCAATAATCCATTGGCATGAATACTGCAAAGCATAACATGCCATATTATGCCAGCTCCAATACACAGTATATAGTGTTTCTCCAATCTTGTAGCTGGTTTAATATGGGTATGTTATGCTTTGCAATGTTAATAATAATGGATTATTGATCTACTTGTAGCACATCCATTACCATCCATTTTTACTGCATTAAAATGTAATTAGAATTCCTCAAATGTCACTATAATAGGACAAAACATGTATGTATCTACTTGTGGCACATGTCACAAAACATATTTAAGATGGCATAATATGGGCATTTTATGGTATGCAATAGTCATCACGCTGGATTAACTAACTACTACTGGCACACATAAAAATGAAGTCTACCAGCTATTTTTAGTGATTGTATTATTTTTTACATAGGGGTCATCAATGTTCACTGTAATATAACTACTTTGTAGCTATCGTCTCGTATCTGTGCATGAGAGTGCATCCAACTCAGTTCCCCTACCAAAAAAGTGTTGTGCATTTGCGCACCAAATTCTGGCGGAAACTGAAGTGCGGTGGCTTGACTTCGTTTTGAGAATGTCGGCTCAATTGACCGCAGTCCTTGAGATGCAGGATACAAGGCTCAATTGTGCCAGCAGGATTTAGGATTTAGGATTATCATTAATCCACAAGTTCAGACTTTGACATGCGAGAGCAAAATGATCAAAACCAAGGGATATATACTACCCACCAAATGTTCACATTCAAATACTGTTGCTGATATTTCTCTCCAGCCTGTCAAAAGCACATGGCACCATTCCGAACGCACGTCTCAGGACAAGTGGACGACATCTAAATGCGCACGGATGGAGAGCTTCTTGGAAAGTGTTGTCCGTGCGTAATCGCATTATCTGACCTGCAAAAACGCAGGCTGACAACCCAGTCGCATAATATTCTTTACTGTACTTTTTTATTGTTTTCTCTCATTTATTAAAATGCCACTCTTCATTAACCGAGACCAGATATTTGCGCACCAAGTGCACCTTCTGGAGCACAAACTGCGGGTATGTCTATTTTTTTTATTTATTGTAAATTCAAACGGTATGACAGGTGAAGCAAAAACGACTGTCGTTTAGGTAGGTTTAGTTGTTACTTTGTGAGAATAATTGTTTATCGTTTAGTTAGTAATCTATAATAACTATTCGATTAATTACAAGCCCCATTTTATTGATGTATCTTTAGTAAAGGAATTTAAATGGAATCAGATAAACATCACTGACTTTACAACGTCAAACTAGCAGCGTTGGCTAATCTGTC
Organism: Oncorhynchus nerka; assembly: GCF_034236695.1. Lineage (NCBI taxonomy): Eukaryota > Metazoa > Chordata > Actinopteri > Salmoniformes > Salmonidae > Oncorhynchus > Oncorhynchus nerka. The sequence continues at coordinate 28,366,966 of NC_088408.1, forward strand.
CCGAACGTTTCTAGAGCAAAGAAGAACGCATTCTGGAGTTGGAGACTGAAAATGCCATTCTTCACCTGAGGCTCGCCGATGTGAGTTGAGTCATTGGATAATACATTTTTAATGTACTGTGGTATTTTAACACCCCAGTCATTGCCCGCTGTGTAGGTAGCCAAGCAAAGGCCGTGGTACACAATTTAAGCACATCATTGGGTGCCACAGATGGATACGCTTACTGTCTGCAGAATTGAATTAGAATTAGTTAAAAGCAATATGTAAACATGTTATTTTTGCTTGTTTAACACGTTCCCTGTCAATGTTCACTTCATGGATAGCTCCAATTGGGCACAGTATGGAGACATAAAATGAACACTGAGTTGCTGGTACATTTTTAAAAAATATACCACGTCCTTCCTGGACCAAAAAGTGGGTTTTGGATGTCAAAATGGTGACTTGTCACTGTATGTCTTGGTAATGGTGATTCCCCCTTGCCCTGTTCTCCCTCTCCAGTGTCTGGGGAAACTTCGTCGGGATCATGCAGAAGAGGCAGAAGCAGAAGCCCAGAAGCGTTGGCAACACCAGAGAGTTGTGCAGCAAAGCACCCAGTCTGCCCTGGCCAAACTCCTGTCTGAAGTTCAGGTACACACAACACCAGAGTTACACAGCTGTATTGTTTTGTTTTGTTTAGTTCAGAGGAAGGCCAACATGGTGTCCATTGGGGTTTCGTATACCATACGGTCAAGCTGCTTCCACAACAGCTCAATAGGGTAGAGATCTGGTGACTGTGCTGTCCACTCCATTATAGACAGAATACCAGCTGACTGCTTCTTCCCTAAATAGTTATTGCATAGTTTGGAGTTGTGCTTTGGGTCATTGTCCTGTTGTAGGAGGAAATTGGCTCCAATTAAGCGCTGTCCACGGGGTATAGCATGGCAAAATGGAGTGATAGCCTTCCTTCTTCAAGATCCCTTTTACCCTGTACACAAATGTCCCACTTTACCATCACCAAAGCACCCCCAGACCATCACATTGCCTCCACCATGCTTGACAGATGGCGTCAAGCACTCCTCCAGCATCTTTTCATTTTCTCTGCGTCTCACGAATGTTCTTCTTTGTGATCCGAACACCTCAAACTTAGATTTGTCTGTCCATGACACTTTTTTCCAATCTTCCTCTGTCCAGTGTCTGTGTTCTTCTGCCCATCTTCATCTTTTCTTTTTATTAGCCAGTCTGAGATATGGCTTTTTCTTTGCAACTCTGCCTAGAAGGCCAGCATTCCAGAGTCGCCTCTTTACGGTTGATGTTGAGACTGATGTTTTGCTGGTACTATTTAATGAAGCTGCAGGTTAAGGACGTGTGAGGTGTCTGTTTCTCAAACTAGACACTCTAATGAACTTGTCCTCTTTCTATTCTGGTCAGAACCAGTTTCCTCTGTTCTGTGAAGGGAGTAATACACAGCGTTGTATGAGATCTTCAGTTTTTTGGCAATCTCGCATGGAATAGCATTCATTTCTCAGAACAAGAATAGACTGATGAGTTTCAGAAGAACGTTCTTTGTTTCTGGCCATTTTGAGCCTGTAATGGAACCCACAAATGCTGATGCCGATGCTCTATTGCTTCTTTAATCAGAACAACAGTTTTCAATTGTGCTAACATAATTGCAAAAGGGTTTTCTAATGATCAATTAGCCTTTTTAAATGATAAACTTGGATTAGCTAACACAACGGGCCATTGGAACACCAGAGTGATGATTGCTGATAATGGGCCTCTATACACATATGTAGATATTCCATAAAAAAATCAGACGTTTCCAGCTTCAATAGTCATTTACAACATTAACAATATCTACACTGTATTTATGATCAATTTGATGTTATTTTAACAGACAAAAAATGTGCTTTTCTTTCAAAAACAAGGGCATGTCTAAGTGACCCCAAACTTTTGAACGGTAGTGTGTATAGGTTGAAATACTGTACTAGAGTCATTGAGGACCTGAACACACATGACCACACATTCATGGTATTATTTGTGTGTTATTCTAGATTTTGAAGCAGGACCTGAGAGAGGTGTTTGCGGTGTATGTGAACTTCGCCACTGAGTTGGAGAACCAGAGCAGGCTGCTGTTGGAACAAGTCGGCCAAGCCAGCTTCGCCCTCCAGGGCCACCATGGCAATGATGTGCACAGTGAGTAGACTACCTGTGGTCGCATTTAGGATTTCACTCAATCAATGTGTGTCACACTTATCCCCTTGTACTTCTGCTTCTCTCTGTCTGTTTCTCTCTGTTTCTCTCCTTTCTCTGGCCTCTCCCTCTCTCTCTCTCTCTCTCTCAATTCAATTCAATTCAAGGGCCTTTATTGGCATGGGAAACGTGTTAACATTGCCAAAGCAAGTGAGGTAGATAATATACAAAAGTGAAATAAACAATAAAAATGAACGGTAAACATTACACTCACAGAAGTTTCAAAATAAAAAAGACATTTACAAATTACACATATATATACAGTGTTGTAACGATGTACAAATGGTTGAAGTACAAAAGGGAAAGTAAATAAGCATAAATATGGGTTGTAATTTACAATGTTGTTTGTTCTTCACTGGTTGACCTTTTCTTGTGGCAACAGGTCACAAATCTTGCTACAGTGATGGCACACGGTGGTATTTCACCCAGTAGATATGGGAGTTTATCAAAATCGGGTTTGTTTTCAAATTATTTGTGGATCTGTGTAAATATGTGTCTCTAATATGGTCATACATTGGGCAGGAGGTTAGGAAGTGCAGCTCAGTTTCCACCTCATTTTGTGGGCAGTGTGCACATAGCCTGTCTTCTCTTGAGAGCCAGGTCTGCCTACGGCGGCCTTTCTTAATAGCAAGGCTATGCTCACTGAGTCTGTACATAGTCTCTCTATGTCTCCCTCTCTCTTTGTCTTTCTCCCATTCTCAAGTATCTTATTTACCGTGACCCTAGGCCGTATGTTAAGAGGTTGTTTGCCTTGGGGATAATCCTCTCTCCCCCTCTAACTCCTCCTTCAACCAGCCCTCCAATATGACTTTGTCAGCGAGGTTTGGAAAGGTTGTGTGACCTGTCCTCTGCGTCACCTGGTCGCCATGGTGACAAGCTCGAGGAACTTATCCCACGTCACTTGGTTAAACCTGGCTGTCTGTTGGGCCTGTGGGAAAAGCACCTAGCCTATATATACCTGACCCTATTGGCTTCGTTCCCCACAGGTCCAGGGTCAGTTTTGTTGTTTGGCTTGAAATAGTTCATGTATATGTAAGGCAGTAGCGCTGATCCCAAATCAGTCAGCTTTTGGAGAAAATGTCAATGTAGGCACAAATATTGTATTTATGAACCAGTATGATTTATTGCAATTTATGAAGCATTATTCATATCATTTATAGATCATGGATTAATATTTTTATTTTGCAAATACTCTGTTTAAAAAATAAAGTGGACCCTGCAGTTGCATCTCGAGCTATCCTTCATTCAGGAAGGATGTCAGATGGTTGAGCAACCCAGCCTCCTATCAAAACAATGACTTAGATTAATCCATCAACTGTCCCTGTAAGTCCGGCACAATGAGCACACACATAACCCCTCGGGCTTAAGTCTTAGCTCATGAACAGGACAGGTCAAATACAATAACCATCAGCAGCAGGAGAGGATCTCTTTCCTTAGCTATTACCCTGCTTGTTGTAGTTGTAGTTGTTGCATTCTCTAAGAGGAGGTTAGTTACATGTAATAGTAATGAATAGTGAGGAGGTCTGACTCTTGAGACTAGAGTTCACCATTGGCTTGTTTGATGTCAGGTTGTAAGTCATGTCGTCCAGAGGATTCCAGGAGTTCTTATATGGCTTTGATTGCTTCATTACAGCGCGTGTGAGTGTATGAGTGGGTGTATCCATGTGTCCACTGAGATTAAGGACTTGGGTCTAAAGGTATTACCTGGACTAGGCACAATTATTTGTGTTTCTCATGGCATGACATTGCATTTAGTGGCTTAGCCTGGCACATGCATGATGTTACTGTCACGGTTTGTGTAACACCATTGAAGCAACAACAAAAAAGCCCTCATAATTTGGTTATTATATGTGATGGTGCTGTTATTATTATCCTGTTCTCTGTGTATCTATCCTCAGGTTTGCAGGCTCAGATGGAGGCTCTAGAGCGCTCTCTACTGGAGGAGAAGGAGCGGAGCAGGACTGAGAGGGAGAGGAGGAAGATACTTCACAACACCTTGGTGGTGAGGATCTTGACTACATTTTAATAGTCTACAGTGACTGCCATTCTTTTTTGTCTCTGTCTCTGTCTTTGTTTCTGTCTCTGTCTCTCTCTCTTTCTCTCACTCTCTCTCTTTCTCTCTCATTGTTGCTCTTCAGGAGCTGCGGGGGAACATCAGGGTCCACTGCAGAGTGCGTCCAGTCCTTCCCTTTGACGATGGCCAGGGATCAACATTAGCAATAGGGTAAGTTTGTCAGATAATATATTTTTGAGCAGTACTGTACATTTTAAAGGGATATTTTGGGATTTTGGCAATGAGGCCCTTTATCTACTTCCCTGTAGTCAGATGAACTTGTGGATACCATTTGTATGTCTCTGTGTCCTGTATGAAGGAAGTTAGATGTAGTTTCTCGAGCACATGCTAATTAGCGCTAGTGCAATGACTGGAAGTCTATGGGTTTGTACTAGCATACTACCTTCATACTGGACACATAAAAACATAAAGACATAAAAATGGTATCCACTAGTTCATCTGCCTCTGGGGAAGTAGATAAAGGGCCGGTTTCTGGTCACAGGTTCAGGAATGGTTAAAAAGTCATAACATGCACTTAAAATTAACCTTACAAATAGCAGTGTTGGGAAATTTGGAAAGCCATTGTCAGTCAATAAATAATATAATAATACTCGTAGAAAAGGCTTTCATCTTTAGCTCACAATCTGTGGATAATATATGATTAAAAAGGTTATAAAATGTTGTAAAACATCACAGCACAATTGAAAAATATATGGCACATGGAAACCAAAACAGGGTGGTCTAAGGTGATAGGTGGGATGGGCTGAGAGTGGCTGAGGGGTGGTCTATTGTGATAGGTTGGATAGGCTGAGAGTGGCTGAGGGTTGGGTTTAAAGAGCTGAGATCTATGATGATAGGTGGGATGGGCTGAGAGTGGCTGAGGGGTGGGATTAAAGAGCTGAGGTCTATGGTGATAGGTGGGATGGGCTGAGAGTGGCTGAGGGGTGGGATTAAAGAGCTGAGGTCTATGGTGATAGGTGGGATGGGCTGAGAGTGGCTGAGGGGTGGGATTAAAGAGCTGAGGTCTATGGTGATAGGTGGGATGGGCTGAGAGTGGCTGAGGGGTGGGATTAAAGAGCTGAGGTCTATGGTGATAGGTGGGATGGGCTGAGAGTGGCTGAGGGGTGGGATTAAAGAGCTGAGGTCTATGGTGATAGGTGGGATGGGCTGAGAGTGGCTGAGGGGTGGGATTAAAGAGCTGAGGTCTATGGTGATAGGTGGGATGGGCTGAGAGTGGCTGAGGGGTGGGATTAAAGAGCTGAGGTCTATGGTGATAGGTGGGATGGGCTGAGAGTGGCTGAGGGGCGGGTTTAAAGAGCTGAGGTCTATGGTGATAGGTGGGATGGGCTGAGAGTGGCTGAGGGGTGGGATTAAAGAGCTGAGGTCTATGGTGATAGGTGGGATGGGCTGAGAGTGGCTGAGGGGTGGGATTAAAGAGCTGAGGTCTATGGTGATAGGTGGGATGGGCTGAGAGTGGCTGAGGGGTGGGATTAAAGAGCTGAGGTCTATGGTGATAGGTGGGATGGGCTGAGAGTGGCTGAGGGGTGGGATTAAAGAGCTGAGGTCTATGGTGATAGGTGGGATGGGCTGAGAGTGGCTGAGGGGTGGGATTAAAGAGCTGAGGTCTATGGTGATAGGTGGGATGGGCTGAGAGTGGCTGAGGGGTGGGATTAAAGAGCTGAGGTCTATGGTGATAGGTGGGATGGGCTGAGAGTGGCTGAGGGGTGGGATTAAAGAGCTGAGGTCTATGGTGATAGGTGGGATGGGCTGAGAGTGGCTGAGGGGTGGGATTAAAGAGCTGAGGTCTATGGTGATAGGTGGGATGGGCTGAGAGTGGCTGAGGGGTGGGATTAAAGAGCTGAGGTCTATGGTGATAGGTGGGATGGGCTGAGAGTGGCTGAGGGGTGGGATTAAAGAGCTGAGGTCTATGGTGATAGGTGGGATGGGCTGAGAGTGGCTGAGGGGTGGGATTAAAGAGCTGAGGTCTATGGTGATAGGTGGGATGGGCTGAGAGTGGCTGAGGGGTGGGATTAAAGAGCTGAGGTCTATGGTGATAGGTGGGATGGGCTGAGAGTGGCTGAGGGGCGGGTTTAAAGAGTTTGTTTGGTAACGTATTATTGTTATGTGACTGCTTTATTTAAAAGTACCATGTATCTAACATATATGTAACGTGTATGTATGTGTAGCAAAAAGTCTGTAAAAAAATTATGATATCTGTCCTCAGAAGAGGGGGGGTGGTGGAGGGAGATAAAGGGCTTCATTGCCAAAATCCTGAAGTATCACTTTAATTAGTGCATTTAACATCCTCTTAGTAACAACAATTTAGAACAGTACAGTTTTATAATAGTCATGATTGTTTTCTGTTCAGGCCTGCTACAACAGAAGAGGTGGTTCAGGCAGTCAATGATGTGAGTACATACAGTTTTAAGGTCTTATTTATTGTTAGGTCTGTGATTGGGTTGAATGAGTCATTCTGAAATCACCTGCCTGCCTCACTGTTGTTTTGCCTGTTTTCCAGGATACAGTTGTTGTGAATTGTACAAGAATGGGGAACCTGGGGCTGAACAAGATGTTTGAGTTTGAGAGGTAATATAACATGATAACAACTTTGATTATTGTTGCTATTCTATATTTACATTCTGTCAACAGTTGTATTGTAGTATGTGTCACAGCTTCAGATGTTTGAAGCTTATCAAGCATGTGTTTCCAGGGTGCATGGTCCTGAGGACTCCCAGGATGTCGTGTTTGAGGAAGTGAAGCCTCTCCTCACATCTCTGCTGGACGGGTGAGTTAATGTGACCTTGTGCTGCTAAAGGGAAACACTGATCGCTAATGTAATTCTATTGCCTTCCTCACAGCATCTCAGAACTTCTAAAATATCAAAAAAAGCCAACACTGTGTACCTCTTATTTACAGTAGAGATGATTGCCTCAGAGAATTAGTGTTGTGATTGAATGCTCCATTGGATCAGGACCAGAGGCAAAGCAGACCATGTGAAACGTTATTAAATAGAGCGAAGCAGAATGAGGAATGAAATCCAGTGAGACGACGTCTGAATAACAAACAGCTAAGTTAATAGAAACAGCAAGTCTGTATTTCACAGACTGATTCTCCTATTGTTCGGTCAGGTATAACGTGTGCATCATGGCGTACGGACAGACAGGCAGTGGGAAGACACACACCATGATCGGCGCCCAGGCTGAGGACCCCTCAGGACCACAGGGGGAGGCCCGGCAAGGCGTTATTCCCAAAGCAGCCACTGAACTCTTCAGGTGGGTGGGTGGGAGGGAGGGAGGGAGGGAGGGAGGGGGAGGGAGGGAGGGAAGGAAGGAAGGAAGGAAGGAAGGAAGGAAGGAAGGAAGGAAGGGAGGGAGGGAGGGAGGGAGTAAGGGAGGGAGGGAGGGAGGGAAGGAAGGAAGGAAGGAAGGAAGGAAGGAAGGAAGGAAGGAAGGAAGGAAGGGAGGGAGGGAGGGAGGGAAGGAAGGAAGGAGGGAGGGAGGGAGGAAGGGAGGAAGGAAGGAAGGAAGGAAGGAAGGAAGGAAGGAAGGAAGGAAGGAAGGAGAGAGAATTAAAAGTTTGGTGTTCATACTAGGGTTAGGGTGATGAGAGAAGGAGCTATACTTGTACATGGATGCATGTTTATACTTGTTTTATCTTGTTTACTTTTGTATGTGTGTGTGCTATCTGACAGGATGATATCGGAGAAACCTGCTGAGAGTCACACGGTGGAGGTGTCTGTGGTGGAGGTGTACAACAACGAGGTGTTGGATCTGCTGGCTAAAGACGAGGACGGGGTTGCCATGGGCGCCAAGAGAGATGTCATCACTACCAGCACAGGGACCAGCGAGGTGCCCTTACTCTCCTACGTGTGAGTAGTCCTTTACTGTTGTGTGCGTGCGTGCGTGGTGTGTATGTGAGTGATTAATTGAGTGAGTGTAGAGACATATATATTGGATTGGTAATAGAATAGTGATTGTTTCTGTGTGTGTGAGATTTATGTGAGTTGAAGTACTGTATTGCTGACTGTGTTCTCCTCCCAGGTTGGTGAGAAGCTCAGCAGATGTGATGCAGCTGATCAGTTCTGTTCTGAGGTTGAGGGCTCGCTGCCCTACACTGGTCCACAGAGACTCCTCACGCTCTCATCTCATAGTCACCCTCACTGTCTCCTCCAAGAGCCCCAACGCACTGGCCCTGGGTGAGACACACACACAAACATCTGATTACTGACAAATGAAAACGGACAAGCTTTATACAATGTCTTAGTGCTATAATTTATTGATTTCTTGTTATATCTTGCTGCTATATTCCTTTATTGACTGTGTCTGTGGTGCTGTGCTGTCCAGCTCGTAGGTTGCAAAGTGTCAAGAAAGACATGCAGCGCAAGGCCCAGAAGGAGTGGTGGAGCCCCCGCTGTCGCCGTGCCAACCCAATGGGCCGCCAATCGGGGGACGAGCGTTCCGCTAGCTCCTCCTCCTCACCCTACCACTCCCCCAGCCACTCCCCCATTCACTCCTCTTGCCCCTCCCCCAGAGCCAGCACCGCCCAGGCTCCCTTCAGGACCAAACTACAGCTGGTGGACCTTGCAGGTAGCGAGTGCGTGGGTGAGTCGTGAAAACAACACCAAACTCATCCACCATGGTCTGTCATTGTTGTGTAGCAATGGTGTTCTCTCCGATGGTGTAGGGGGGATGACTATGTGTATGCTGTGTGTGTAACTGTTTGGACGGGTGTTTGTGTAACTGTAGGTATGTCAGGGGTGACTGGCGCTGCCCTGTGGGAGACGTCGTGTATAAACCGCAGTCTGTCTGCTCTGTCTGACGTACTGGGAGCTCTGGCAGAGCAACGGCCACATGTGCCCTACAGAAACAGCAAGCTCACACACCTACTGCAGGATGCCATCGGTAACACACACACACACACACACACACACACACACAGTTTGTTGTTTTCCTTGACTGCAGTTGATAATGACTAACCATTCTCCTCTCCCTCTCCCCTCTCTTCTCTATCCTCTTCTCCTTCTCCACTAGGTGGGGATGCGAAGCTGCTGGTGATGCTTTGTGTCTCTCCCACCCAGAGGTATATGACTGAGTCTCTACAGTCTCTGGGCTTTGGCACGCGGGCTCGTCAGGTCCAAAAAGATACCCCTCGCAGGAAGAATATTGCCCTCAAACTGAAGTAATGGGAGCAGAGCAGAGCAAAGGAGTATAGAAGAGAGAAGGGAGAGAGGTCCCAGGCTGTGATGGCATGGTAGAACAGAGGTCCCCCTCAATCAAGTGAAGGCTGAACAGAGTTACATGTGGCCTCTGTGGCATAAATGTTGTATATATGTAAATATTATTTAGTAACTTATGTTGTTGCTTTACTTATACATGTACAAATGTTTATCTAGCTATTTGAACACCAAATTGGGTTGGTTTAAAAAAAAAAAAAGTTTAACAAATGTTGAATAATTTTCATCTATCGGTATCAAACTCCATCTCCCCTCTTTATGTCCACCCAAATAGTATACAATATTTACTTGACCAACTATTTTATATTGTGGAATTAATTCTTAGATGCAGTATTTCCCTTTGTTTTTAAATAGATTGACAAATAATTTAGGCTAGTAATTTTTTGATTTGTGCTAAATCTTAGACTGATGGTAAATCACAGGCTTTAAGGCTTACTTATACTGAACAAAATATAAAACGCAACATGTAAAGTGTTGGTCCCATGTTTTATGAGCTGAAATAAAAGATTCCAGAAATGTTCCATACGCACAAAAAGCTTAATTCTCTCAAATTATGTGCACACATTTGTTTACCTCCCTGTTAGTCAGCATTCCTCCTTTGCCAAGATAATCCATCCACCTGATGGGTGTGGCATATCAAGAAGCTGATTAAAAAGCATGATCATTACACAGGTGCACCTTGTGCTGGGGACAATAAACGGCCACTCTAAAATGTGCAGTTTTGTCACACAACACAATGCCACAGATGTCTCCAGCTTTGAGGGAGCGTGTAATTGGCATGCTGACTGCAGGAATGTCCACCAGATCGGTTGCCAGATAATTTAATGTTAATTTCTATACCAACATCGTTTTAGAGAATTTAGTAGTATGTCCAGCCGGCCTCACAACCGTAGACCTTGTGTAACCATGCCAGTCTAGGACCTCCACATCTGGCTTCTTCACCTGTGGGATCTTCTGAGACCAGCCACCCTGACAGCTGATGAAACTGAGGACTTTTCTGTTTGTAATAAACCCATTTTGTGGGGAAAACTCATTCTGATTGGCTGGGCCTGGCTCCTATGTCCTCCAAGCCCACCCATGGCTGTGCCCCTGCCCCGTCATGTGAAATCCATAGATTAGGGCCTAATGAATTTATTTCAATTGATTGATTTCCTTATATGAACTGTAACTCAGTAACATTTTTGAAAATGTTGCATGTTGCATTTACATTTTTGTTCAGCATATATTTGTGATATAAATGTGTTATAATTGTGTGGGCTTGCTTTTAATGCCTTTCTTATAAACCATGCACTTATTTTAGTGTTTGGAAGCCTCAATATTTGTTACATGTATTTTTGTTACGTTCAAACTTTGAATAAACATGTTTTGTCCTTTTCTGTATTTTATGGCTTACAAAAACTCTGGGCAGCCAATCAGGATTCACGTTTTTCTGTCGTTGCTACGTAAATATCATGTGACCGAAGGGATTTTGTAACAACAAACGCACCACTCCCCCAATGACCCTGTTATGAAACACCTACATTTGGACCATTTTGTAATTTCTATCCAGGAAAAACGATAAATAAATAGCTAGTACATTGACACACCAGTAATTTCGAAGAAGGTAAGGACTGTCGTTTTAGACTCTTTATCTCGCTAGCTACCTGTGGGGAGAGGCAAGTTGTTGTGAACATGACTATCTAGGAACAGGTTGTGAATGATTGATTTTAAGTTATAGTTGTTTTGTGGTATGATCAGCGAAGTTGTGTTTTATATTAGTTTGACCTTTTTTCTTTAGCTTTGAACATCAAGTATTGAATGAGAAGGACTTTAGGACTGGTCAGAAACCTCCCACAATGCTGAAAACAATTGGGCAAGCTATTTTTTCGACTACTTTGCAGAATCCAAAGTTTACACCTAACGAGGAGAATAAGGTTGGTGGTTCTTAGTACCCAGTCAGCTTAGATATGGATATACCTTTTCTGGATGAACAAGTACAAGTTTACAACAAGTGTGTGTGTGTGTGGTTCAGGCTCCTGACTATGAGGTCCGTACCTATCAGACAACCAACTGGATAAGCACTACTCTGACTGGTATGGAGCAGCAGGCTGCGATAAGCACTGGGTTCCGACGCCTGTTCAGCTACATCCAGGGCAACAACCACAACAGTAAGTCACACTTTCAGTCATTAGGTGTTAGGCTACACACTTAGAAACAAACATGCTTACAGGCACTTTAACTATTGCTCAGTTGGTAGAGCATGGCGCTTGCAATGTGAGGATAGTGAATTCGATTTCCATTCCAGGACCACCAATATGTATGCAAGCATGACCAAGTCCCTTTGGATAAATTTACACTGAGTGTACAAAACATTAGGAACACCTTCCTAATATTGAGTTGCACCCCATTTTGCCCTCAGAACAGCCTCAATTTGTCGGGGCATGGACTCTACAAGGCGTCGAAAGCGTTCCACAGGGATACTGGCCCATATTGATTACAATGCTTCACGCAGTTGTGTCCAGTTGGCTGGATGTCCTTTGCGCGGTGGACCATTATTGATATGCACTGGAAACTGTTGAGCGTGAAAAACCCTGCAGCATTGCAGTTCTTGACAGAAACCGGTGAGCCTGGCTAGGGCTGTGGCGGTAATTACATTTTGTCAACCAATTACTGTCATGCAAAAGACTGCTGGTCTCACGGTAATTGACCGTTAATGAACATAAACACGTTTAGCATCTCCAGGCTTCCACACATACAAGCTGCTATGTCTCCAACTTCAGCTATATATATATATATATATATATATCAATTTAACATACACCATCACAATAAATCCATTATTTATTGTAGTCAGGTCTAAAGAAATATTATGATATGAAGAAAATATATTTCAGAATATCAGTTGGCCTACTGTATCTGGCTATGCTCCATGCCAACGGCTGTAGGCTAGTTAATTTGGCTGACAAGATATGCTTATAAAGCCTGTGCATTTATTTTATGAGTTTATAGTAAGAAGATTATAATTGATCTTAGCTATAAAAAAATGAAAGGATATTTTTTTCCCCATTACTGAGCGAGTGCGCATATGGCATGGCTATATTGAGTGTATAAATGATCACTTGAAACACGTCCTATATGCTAGATTTAGAGTTATTTGGCAACTTTAGTTGTGAATTAAACAAATCTTAGAATTTCTTAGAAATCAAATCATGTATGGGCTCCCGAGTGGTGCAGCGGTCTAAGGCACTGCATCTTAGTGCTAGATACAGCCTGGTTCGAATCCAGGCTGTATCACAACCGGCTGCGATTGGGAGTCCCATAGGGCGGCACACAATTGGCCCAATGTCGTCCGGGTTTGGCCGGTGTAGGCCGTCATTGTAAATAAGAATTTGTTCTTAACCGACTTGCCTAGTTAAATAAATGTAAAAAAAACAAATTGCATGGAGCAACTATAGGCTATTGATGATTTGAGAAAGAAGCAGAAAAAGCTTGTGCTCTGTTCCTTGCCTCTGATTTTCACCCATCAGACTATTCTCAATTTAATCTTGTCTTTACTGATATGTCAAATTAGTTTCGATTTAGAATGGCCCATTATCAAATAGGCAGGGGGAAAATGTCTTCTGTATGGACTCAAATAGGGAATTCTGTGTGTGATGTGTCACCCAATTAATTATGAAAATTCAAAACAATCCCTATTACTAGGCTGTTCAAATACAAATTGTAGACTAACTGTAAGCCGCCCTGCACAATCAATGAATCAACAGCATGGTCTAAGGCTGTACGTTCTGTCCAGACGTCATGGATATATATATATATATACACACACACAGTTGAAGTCGGAAGTTTACATACACTTAGGTTGGAGTCATTAAAATTCGTTTTTCAACCACTCCACAAATTTCTTGTTAACAAACTATAGTTTTGGCAAGTCTGTTAGGACATCTACTATGTGCATGACACAAGTAATTTTTCCAACAATTGTTTACAGACACAGTGAATTATCTATCACAATTCCAGTGGGTCAGAAGTTTCCATACACTAAGTTGACTGTGCCTTGAAACAGTTTGGAAAATTTCAGAAAATGATGTCACGGCTTTAGAAGCGTCTGATAGGCTAATTGACATCATTTGAGTCCATTGGAGGTGTAACTGTGGATGTATTTCAAGGTCAACCTTCAAACTCATTGCCTCTTTGCTTGACATCATGGGGAAATCAGCCAAGACCTCAGAAAACAAAGTGTAGACCTCCACAAGTCTGGTTCATCCTTAGGAGCAATCTCCAAATGCCCGAAGGTACCATGTCCATCTGTACAACATTTAATATGCAAGTATAAACACCATGGGACCACGCAGCCATTATACCGCTCAGGAAAGACTCCTAGAGATGAATGTACTTTGGTACGAAAAGTGCAAATCAATCCCAGAACTTCAGCAAAGGACCTTGTGAAGATGTTGGAGGAAACGGGTACAAAAGTATCTATATCCACAGTAAAACGAGTCCTATATCGACATAACCTGAAAGGCCACTCAGCAAGGAAGAAGCCACTGCTTCAAAAGCGCCATAAAAAAGTCAGACTGCGGTTTGTAACTGCACATGGGGACAAAGCTCATACTTTTTGGAGAAATGTCCTCTGGTATAATGAAACAAAAATATAACTGTTTGGCCATAATGACCATCGTTATGTTTGGAGGAAAAAGGGGGAGGCTTGCAAGCCGAAGAACACCATCCCAACCGTGAAGAACGGGGGTGTCAGCATCATGTTCTTAAAGCTTGGTCGCAAATGGGTCTTCCAAATGGACAATGACCCCAAGCATACTTCTAAAGTTGTGGCACATTGGCTTAAGGACAACAAAGTCAAGGTATCGGAGTGTCCATCACAAAGCCCAGTCCTCAATCCTATAGGAAATTTGTGGGTAGAAATGAAAAAGCGTGTGCGAGCAAGGAGGCCTACAAACCTGACTCAGTTACACCAGCTCTGTCAGGAGGAATGGGCCAAAATTGACCCAACTTATTGTGGGAAGCTTGTGGATGGCTACCCAAAACATTTGACCCAAGTTAAACAATTTAAAGGCAATGCTACCAAATACTAATTGAGTGTATGTAAACTTCTGACCCACTGGGAATGTGATGAAAGAAATAAAAGCTGAAATAGAATGATTTATCTACTATTATTCTGACATTTCACATTCTTAAAATAAAGTGGTGATCCTAACTGACCTAAGACAGGGAATTTTTACTAGGATTAAATGTGACAGGAATTGTGAAAAACTGGGTTTAAATGTATTTGGCTAAAGTGTATGTAAACCTCCGACTTCAACTGTAGTTTGGAGCGTAGCGTAAGGTAACCAGTCCATCTAGTGTGCATAATATAGTCCACACTCAATTATGTATCAAATAAATCTTACATCAGTTTTGTTGTTTTTCTGCAGTGCATAATATGCAGTAGACTATGTATTGTATAATGGCACAATCATAATTTAAAATTATTTTTTTCTGGGCATCAGCTCTAATATACATGAGTGTTTTTAATTAATCATCACCTTAGAAAGCGCTGTCCATTTCGTTTACGGTGTTTCAACCTGCTGTTTAACTAATTTCTTCAAATTTATAATCACAGTGAGGTGAGTTTATAAAGTACTAGAGGCTGTCTTGATGATGTGTGTGATTTGATACTCGATTGCATTTGCACTATTCTCATAAGTTACGACAACTGCGATTATGCATGTAACGCTTTATTATAAAGGTGCATTATTATGGTGAAAATTATCTTCATCGCCACTTTTGTTGTTATACAAAACTTATCAAACATATACAGTACCAGTCAAATGTTTGGACACCTACTCATTCAAGGGTTTTTCTTTATGTTTACTAGTTTCTACATTGTAGAATAATAGTGAAGACATCATTAAAAATATGAAATAACACATATGTAATAACCAAAAAAGTGTTAAACAAATGAAAATATATTTTATATTCTTCAAAGTAGCTACCCTTTGCCCTGATGACAGCTTTGCACACTCTTGGCATTCTCTCAACCAGCTTCACCTGGAATGCTTTTCCAACAGTCTTGAAGGAGTTCCCACATATGCTGAGCACTTGTTGACTGCTTTTCCTTTACTCTGCGGTCCAACTCACCCAAACCATCTCAATTTGGTTGTGGTCTGTGATTGTGGAGGCCAGGTCATCTGATGCAGCACTCCATCACCCTCATTCTTGGTCAAATAGCCCTTACACAGCCTGGAGGTGTTGGATTATTGTCCTGTTGAGAAACAAATGATAGTGCCACTAAGTGCAAACCAAATGGGATGGCGTATCTCTGCAGAATTCTGTAGTAGCCATGCTGGTTAAGTGTGCCTTGAACTCGAAATAAATCACAGACCGTGTCACCAGCACACCACCTCCTCCATGCTTCATGGTGGGAACCACACATGCGGAGATCATCTGTTCACCTGCTCTGCATCTCACAAAGACACGGCGGTTGGAACCAGAAATCTCACATTTGGACAGATTTCCACCGGTCTAATGTCCATTGCTCATGTTTCTTGGCCCAAGCAAGTCTCTTTTTTTTCTTGTTATTGTCCTTTTAGTAGTGGTTTCTTTGCAGTAATTCGACCATGAAGGCATGATTCACGCAGTCTCCTCTGAACAGTTGATGTTGATGTCTGTTACTTGAACTCTGAAGCATTTATTTGGGCTGGTAACTCTAATAAACGTATCCTCTGCAGCAGAGGTAACTCTGGGTCTTCCTTTCCTGTGGTGGTCCTCATGAGAGCCAGTTTCATCATAGCGCTTGATGGTTTTTGCGACTGCACTTGAAGATCCCTTCAAAATTCTTGACATTTTCCGGATTGAATGACCTTCATGTCTTAAAAGTAATGATGGACTGTTGTTTCTCTTTGCTTATTTGAGCTGTTCTTGCCCTAATATGGACTTATTTTACCAAATTGCCCTATCTTCTCTATACCACCCCTACTTTGTCACAACACAATTGCTTGTCTCAAACCCATTTAAGATGGAAATAAATTCCACAAGTTAACTTTTAACAAGGCACACCTGTTAATTGAAATGCATTCCAGGTGACTACCTCATGAAGATGGTTGAGAGAATGCCAAGTGGGTGCAAAGCTGTCATCAAGGCAAAGGGTGGCTACTTAAAATAATCTCTAATTTAAAATATATTTTGATTTGTTTAACACTTTTTTGGTTACTACATGATTCCATATGTGTTATTTTATAGTTTTGATGTCTTCTATTGTTCTACAATGTAGAAACTAGTAAAAATAAAGAAAATCCCTTGAATGAGTAGGTGTGTCCAAACCATACTCCGTTCAAGGCTTAAAAATAATTATTTAACCTGTCTCCTCCCCTTCATCGACACTGATTGAAGTGGATTTAACAGGTGACATCAATAAGAGATCATAGCTTTCACCTAGTCAGTCAATCATGGAAAGAGCAGGTGTTCCTAATGTTTGGTACACTCAATGTATGTGACCCACAACCCTACAGTGAAGTAGGAACTAGTGCCAAACGAAAGAGGGTAAAGTGTGTCTCAAGTGATAGCAGGTGCACATATATTTTTTACGAGGGTGTTGTGCATCATATTTCTGTGTGTTTAGGGCATGTGACATATGGGCAGCAAGTACATAGGGCAGGTGTGTTGTGTGGGCAGTCGTGGCTTTAGTGTCTGTTTAGAAAATGTGATATCCTTACCATCTAATGTCTGTATGTCAGGGACACATGGCCAGTATTAAACTTAGGGAGTCACTATCTGTGTCACTGTGTGTGTCTGTCATATCCACAGTCTAACTGCCTGGTCCTGGTTATGTGTTGCGTATCTGGCCATCTATCATTGGCTTGTGTGTGTATGTGTCTCCCAGAGCAGAACGTGGAGATGACAGCTCCAGTGACGTGTCTGGTGGACCCTGGTGCTGGCCCGGCCTGTGAGACCACCTTCACAGTGTCCTTCTATATCCCAGAGGAGCACCAGGCCGCCCCGCCCCTGCCCAGCGACCCAGAAGTTTTCCTGGAGAACAGAAAGGAGTTCACTGTGTTTGTCAGGTAATGGACCAATACAGGTTTCGCTCACCTGCTGACGTTTGAAATGTGAGGCAGTATAGGGCCAGCAGTTAGTGTTCATGGACACATCTGTGAGTAGTAGACCATAGACCACGGCACCAGTATCCTTTCTTTCCTTCCCTCATAAAATATATCCTTCGTCATGCTCCCTGTCTTTCCATGCAGGACGTATGGGGGTTTCACCAACATGCAGAAGAGTCGTGAGGAGCTTCTGAATCTGCTAGAGAGCCTCCAGAGGGACGGGGCACGCTACAAGGACATGCCCTACTACGTCTGTGGCTATGACAGCCCCTTCAAACTAGTCAACCGCAGAAATGAGGTCTGGATCCTCCAGAAGACAGAGCCATAGTAACGGTTCAAAGGGGGTCCCTACCTTTCTCCTCGAAGTATGCACTTGAACACTCATTTATTTAGAAGTATTGGATTGGTGTAGGCATGGACAACCAGATACACTTTATATCAGTGGAGGCTGCTGAGAGGAGGATGGCTCATAATAATGGGTTGATCAGAGCAAATGGAATGGCATCAAACACATGGAAACCATGATGTGTTTGACGTATTTGCAACTATTCCGCTCCAGCCACTACCATGAGCCCATCCTCTCCAATTAAGGTGCCAGCAACCTCCTGTGCTATATATACAAAAGTATGTGGACACCCCTTCAAATGAGTGGATTCAGCTATTTCAGCGACACCCGTTGCTGACAGGTGTATAAAATCGAGCACACAGCCATGCAATCTACATAGACAAACATTGGCAGTAGAATGGCCTTACTGAAGAGCTCAGTTGACTTTCAATGTGGCACCGTCATAGGATGCCACCTTTCCAAGTCAGTTAGTCAAATGTCTTCCCTGCTAGAGCTGCCCCAGTCAACTGTAAATGCTGTTATTGTGAAGTGAAAACGTCTAGGAGCAACATGGCTCAGCTGCGAAGTGGTGGGCAACAAGCTCACAGAACAGGACCCCCGAGTGCTGAAGCGCGTAAAAATCATCTGTCCTCGGTTGCAAGACTCACTTACAAACTACCTCTGCAAGTAACGTCAGCACAAGAACTGTTTGTCGGGAGCTTTATGAAATGGGTGTCTGTGGCTGAGCAGCCGCACACAAGCCTAAGATCACCATGCGCAATACCAAGTGTCGGTTGGAGTGGTGTAAAGCTCACCGCCATTGGACTGGAGCAGTGGAAACGTGTTCTCTGGAGTAATGAATCACGCTTCACCATCTGATCCAACGGAATAATCTGGGTTTGGAGGATGCCAGGAGAACGCTACCTGCCCGAATGCATAGTCCTAACTGTAAAGTTTGGTGGAGGAGAATAATGGTCTGGGGCTGTGTTTCATGGTTTGGGCTGAGCCCCTTAGTTCCATTGAAGGGATGACGGGAAATCATAACAAATAACAGCTACATTCTAGACTATTCTGTGCTTCCTACTTTGTGGCAACAGTTTTGGGAAGGCCCATTCCTGTTTCAGCAACAAAATGAGGTCCATACAGATGGTTTGTTGAGATCGATGTGGAAGAACTTGACTGGCCTGCACAAAGCCCTGACCTAAACTCCATCGAACACCTTTGGAATGAACTGGAATACCCTCTGCGAGCCAGGCCTAATCTCCCAACATCAGTGCCCGACCTCACAAATGCTCTTGTGGCTGAATGGAAGTCCCCGCAGCAATATTCCAACGTCAAGTGGAAATCCTTCCCAGAAGAGTGGAGGCTGATACAACAGCAAGGGGGGAGCAGCTCTACTAATGCCCATAATTTTGGAATGTGATGATTGACGAGCAGGTGTCCACATACTTTTGGTCATGTAGTGTAGCTATCTTAAAACAGTCTAATTTTCATTCCGTGAGGGGGAGTCAACGGGTGCACACGTTGGGGAGGAAGGTAAGGAACTGAACAGAATAGCACCCATTCCCACTATGATTAGAAAAAGATATGCAGCTTTTTGAAGCATAATCACAAGTGCCTAAGCAATGTCTGTGACCTTTTGTAATAATGATAGTACAGTAATAACCTTTCCGTTGATACTTAAAGAAACTAAGAGACAGATGTCAAGGAGCTTTTTAGATGCTCTTAATATTCAGGTCACTGAAGGGACTGATGAAATACTGTAGCTGCTATTTGAGACTCCTTTCTACTACATTGTATACTACAAGGGACTTCAAAAATAATTGAACTCCATTCCGTTAGATGCTGGCATGACAAGCACCTATATAAGCTAACATTAGCACATCTTCAGAAAATTAAATGTACAGGGAAGACCTTTGAACTTTGACACTGAATTCCTGACTCACTTAACTTTTGTTTTAAGCTTCTCAACTTTTGTGCTCTTTTACTTTGTACTTTTCATTGTAGACGCCTTGCATATTCAAACTGCTAATTAATGGTGGCAACTATGTACATTTTACAGAGGACTTGGCAGTGTGGCTTAGCTCTGAGGGCTGCGTTGTATGACTAGACATGCTTATGGACTATTGCTGAACTATAGATTACTGTGAGAAAGTCTCAATGATGATGTGAAAATGTAATGTGTGTCTGCATCTTGTCGCCCCCCCCCAAAAAAAAATGACACATTTGTTGGGATATTATGATACAAACTGATATTAGGTTCTGAAAGGGACAGAAGCTGGATCAATGGAAAAATGTATTATACACTGTGTAGTAAACATTAGGAACACATGCTCTTTCCTTGACAGACTGATCAAACTTTATTTGTCACATGCGCCGAATACGGCAAGTATAGACTTTACCGTGAAATGCTTACTTACAAGCCCTTAACTCTTCTTGAAATTCACTGTTGGTTAAGAAAATATTGACCAAGTAGACTAAAATAAAAAGTAACACAATAAGAATAACGTGGCTATATACAGGGGGCACCGGTACCGACTCAGTGTGCGGGGGTACACGTTAGTTGAGATCATTTGCAGGTGGGGGTGAAGTGACTATGCATAGATAAACAGCGAGTAGCAGCAGTGTACAAAAAGGGAGGGGTTGATGTAAATTGTCCGGTGGTGATTTTAGTAATTGTTCAGCAGTCTTATAGCTTGGGGGTAGAAGCTGTTGAGGAGCCTTTTGGTCCTAGATTTGGCGCTCCGGTACTGCTTGCTGTGCGGTAGAAGAGAAAACAGTCTCTGATCTGGTGAAAGCTATGATTCCTTATTGATGTAACCTGTTAAATCCACTTCAAATAGTTTAGATTGAAGGGGAGGAGACGGGTTAAAGAAGGCATTTTAAGACTTGAAACAGTGGATTGTATATGTGTGCCAATGAGGGTGAATGGGAAAGAAAAAATGAAGGTCCTTTGAACGGGGTATGGTAGTAGATGTCAGGCGCACCGGTTTCTGTCAAGAACTGCAACGCTGCTGGTTTTTCACGCTCAACACTTTCCCGTGTGTCTCAAGAATGGTCCACCACCCAAAGGACATCCAGCCAACTTGACACAACTGTGGGAAGGATTGGAGTCAACATCCCTGCGAATTGAGGCAGGATGGTGTTTCTTATGTTTTGTACACAGTGTATATAGTGTTACATTCTTTACTATGATTTATTAAAAGAAGGAATACTTTTCACTATTACATGATTGTGGATGTATAATGTCTTAATGTATGTACTATTTTACATCAATGTATGTAAAACGTGATTAAATACATTTAAAATGTCTACTTTCATGGAGTAGTCTGTGTTTGGGCTTTAGTTCCTGAGAGCAGTGCTTTTGGAGGTTGAAATCCTTAGGTACACAACAAATCTGTATGTCTTACAAACTGAAGGTCATGACTCTTCACAGCCAGCTGAAATCCTGTTTCATCCATACCTTTCGCTTCCCCGATCTCTCTTTCCTATCCTCCTCTCACAGTCAGGTCAGTGTGTGCGGACTCATCTTTATTTTTAGGAAAATTGTTCCCCATATCATGTTCAGACGGTCAGCAGAACCAGGGCAGGACACTGCTGTATTGTCTGCTGCTGCTTAGTCAGAAACATGTCCCATGCCTTGTGGCTTTGTGAGACTTCAGATATTTCCAATCAAATTGTATTTGATACCATACATTAAGTATATTAATTAATTGCACAAGAAATTGCTTCCCACACAGTTTTGAATTACTTATGTACAGTAAATTGAACTGTTGAATAAATGATGCATATTGGAAAAAAACAGTAAAGATGTTGAGTCAAGGGTTTTATAATGAAGAGCATTACCAAGTCAATAGGAATTGTCCCAGTACCATGATCTTATATCTGAAGATAAGTTGGCTGACTAGGGTCTGTATGGGGCAGTGACACTTGGGAGTATTGGAAAGAGGCCAGATACAGCATGTCACTGGAATGATGATGGGAGGGAGGGAGTGAGGCGTCGCATTGATTGATGTGACAGTGAAATGTTGAGACTGCTGTCTGGAATATTAAAGGGGAGATGGAGTAACACAGTTAAATATTCAAGTGTTGCGGGCTACCAGTCAGCCCAATAGTGGGTGGACTGCTAAAACTAAGGGTGCTTTGTGTTTCTATATAGCACCATTTCATATTGCAGTGTGTGGATTGGTGAATATGCCAAGCCAGTGTCCCTATGGAGATAACTTGGTCTCTATTACAGCAACCAACACGGTCTCTGTCTTCATGGAATATTAGAAGAGGTGACATTTATGCAGTGTCACTATATGTCACACAGCTATGATGGCACAACAGTGGAATATTATGTGACACCCGGTGACGCAGAGTTCTAACGGGACGTCCAGAGGTGAGAGGCATAAGGGATGACCTGGAGGAGGAAGTGGGGGCTAAGTGATGGCCTCAGAAGTTTTCCGGATGACAGACGACAGTGGGTGCCATGGCAACGGTGCTAATGAGGCGGTGATTTGGGCGGCGGGCTGGCAGATGGTCGTGAATCACACAGAGGTAGAGACGAGACACTAAATATCAACATGTTTTATTACACAGACATATACACAAGAGGTTAGCCTGCCTGCCTCCTTTACATCCACCTTCATTTCATTCTTCCCCTCCTCTTCCTCAGCGAGCTGAGATTGAGACTTCATAAAGTCCCATCATGAGCCGGATGGGAGACGAGCTCTGAATCATGGCTGGGTCTGAACTCTGCGAGACCCATTGGTCACAGGTGATTAAACCTGGGTTGTTACAGGCTCTGAGAGTAGGAAGAGTCACGCTTGTCACCTCCTATGATACATCAAGTCAGATTTACTGAGCTTTTGCACCAGGGTGGAATATTTTTGTTAACCACTGTTGTACCTCTTTAGGTTTTTAATACCACTATAAATGTTACAATATTTGCTCTAGCTTTGTAAACCTAGCCCGTGAACTGTGGTCCAGGCTCTCCACTTATTCCTGCACCTCCCGATCCCTCCCCGCCCCAAACCTTTCCTCACCTCCCGATCCCTCCCCGCCCCAAACCTTTCCTCACCTCCACCTGACTGCTGGTTGTCTGGGGCTGGAGTACTGACTGCTGGTTGGCTGGGTGTTGGGAGTACCTGACTGCTGGTTGGCTGGGTGTTGGAGTACCACGTCACAACCTCACTATTTTAAAATAAATAGTCTACAAAAGAAAAACACTCCCTTTCAACAAGGGCTCAAAAAAATGACAAAGTCTTTGAAAACAAGTAATGCTACTTAAACTTTTTTTAAACCAAAAGAACCATAAAAAACTGCGCATGAGAGAGAAACCTAGTAGAAACGTAAACTGCGTGATGGTAATCATAAGCCCTAGAAGGTTCTAGTAGGTTATGTCATCAAACTCCACAATACTGGACCTCGGTCAATAGGTCCGGTCCAGTACGGCTAATCACAGATTCAGATTGTATCCATATTAGCATAAACAGCAGGCTACATTTAATTGTTTAGCTCTTTGGTAACCAAAATGATCACAAATAAAAATGACAGTTTGCAGTTAATATTTTTCCATTTGACTTTTTTTTTTAAAAGATGAATTCTTAATTTCCAAACGTGAAGGAAAAGGAGGATTCCTAAACACAGGCTTAATGATAAAACAATTCTAAACACATGGTTTTAAAATGACACAAACAAAGAAAAAGAAAACACATATGGACAGTGCAAATCTACAAACTAAAATTCCAAAAATCCAAGGTTTTCCAAACCTCCATATTAAATCCATCATATTGGCTGTGTGTCTTGTGTAGAATAGACCTAGCCATTGTCCATGTGCGTCTCTGCACCTGCCTGTCCCTATGGGGCAGTCACGAGCCCTCTGCACTTCCCCTTTACCACTGAAAGTTCCAGCCCCTGCAAACCACAGACTTCAAAGAGCAGAAAGAAAACTGGAGCTGTGTCCCGGAACCATTTGGTGTACCGTTCTGTTACTGTTTGCCACATGTTCTATATTGTTTTACCATACATACTCACAAGCAATGGTATGTTAAGACTCAAGATAACAGGAGATGAACAGCAAGCAGAGCAGAAATACACTGCATTTAAGCCACCTTCAAGTTCCACATTCCAACGCCTGACTAACTAATGGCACCACTGCAGCCAAAATAAAAACAACTTGTCACTTTTCAATACCTTCATATCACCTTAGCTTTTCCCTTAACCTTAGAGAAACCTAAAAACTACAGGAACCAACCCTGAATACAATCAGCACCTCTGAAGCTCTAACAGGAATATTTTTTAAATTAAAACGAGCAAACAAACAAAACGGGAAAATCAGTCTTTGGAAAAAAAACGATAATGATGACTTTTTTGTAACACAAACAATGGGTTATCAAAATGAAATGCAGGAAAATTAGTCTTGAAAAGCTGCAGCTGAGTCGGTCTCCACTTCAGACTAAGAACTGTCCGGTCGGTCTGAGGGCCAGTCAGGTCCGCTTCCTCAGAACCAGGTCCAAAATCTACAGGATCTGGAGCCAGGGGTGGGGCTCAGGGGGCACATGAGTCTCTGGAGGGCCCATCATTGGGCCCAACCCTCCCCGGCGACCATGAGTGAGTTCAAGTCCCTGTATCCAGGGGGCGGTCCCTTCTATCTAACTACTGCTCTCCTCAGATAAAGTGCCGTTGGAACCCTGGAGCGGGGGGAGGGGCAGGGGGCAGGGCTGGCTGTCAGGGACGTCTCCGCACTCTGCGCTCTCAGCTAACTCTCCCTCACGCTCGCAGATGACCGTCATAGGGCTGCTCATAATGCGGTTGCGGGCGTTGTACTTGCTGCTGGCAGCAGAGGGCGGCGTGCGCGATCGCCCGTACTTCATGCCGCTCAGTGATGATGATGGGGAGGAGTAGGACAGGCCCTCGTTGCGGGCCCACTCCTCTGGCGCCCTCTTGCTGCGACCTGGGGAAGCGCAAGGGCTGTGTGGTGTTGTCGGCGATG
This sequence comes from Oncorhynchus nerka, assembly GCF_034236695.1. Lineage (NCBI taxonomy): Eukaryota > Metazoa > Chordata > Actinopteri > Salmoniformes > Salmonidae > Oncorhynchus > Oncorhynchus nerka. The sequence continues at coordinate 28,391,860 of NC_088408.1, forward strand.
ATGGTGAGGAGGGCGGGTCCAGGGAGGACTCGGAGCGCGTCCTCTGGAAGCGCGGGTCTGTGCAACGCAGCATGTCGGCGGCCGACATTCGGAAGCTGGTCTCGGAGCGGCTTCCCTTCTTCAGGAGCAGAGCCTTGAAGGTGTCGCTGCTGGTGGCAGACTTACGCAGGTTGCGCTGAATGGAGCCTGTCTGCCTGCCCATGGACAGCGAGGATACTAGGCTGGGGGAGGCGCCCGTGGGGGTGACGGGGGGAGATGGACAGGGGGAGTGGCCCTGCGGCTTGTCCTCCTCAGACTCCTTACGACCCAGGACCTTCCGCTTGGACCTAAGGGTAGAGGAGGAGAGCCTGGTTAGGGACATGGTTGGTTAGAGACATTAAGCTGAGGTTGGAGTGATGGATATATAGGAGAACAGGGTTAGTGATATAGTGCAGGCTGGGTAGGAGGACAGCGGGTACAGGACATATACAGAGGGTGGAGGGGTAGAGAGGAAGCGCGTGGTTGGAGACTGTCCAGAGTCCAGACCAAAGCTTAGAAGCAATTCTTCAAACACATCTACTCAGATCAACACTCAATGAAACATTCTCTACTACTCTATAGCTCAACCAATGATGGAACATCAGTACTAACTTTTATTTTTAAAACAAAGCTTTCCTCTAATAAGACATGCCAGTTGGCATACACACCCCTTCTGAACATTGTCCCAATTCAGCCATATGTCAACAATGCCCCCAGCAATCCCAGGGTGCATTGCTTCAGAAGCCTAGAAGAAGCGAGGGTAATCTAACATAGAGGGGGTGAGTGGAGCAGGGGCTGGGAAGCGGGGGAGGAGAGGGCTGGTGCTTTTAAATATTTTATTCAAAATGCGAAAACTGCACACATTGCAACTCTACGGGAACGCTAAGAGGTGGCACAATGGAATTCATCAACAACACTAACTGGGAAAAGTGCCCAGAGCTTTTTTTTTTTTAAATCTAAAGACAGTTCAGCCTCCTTGCCAGCAGGGGCTGCCATTCTCCTCCTCCACGACACCATGTCTACCTACCATAGACTCACAAAAGTAGAAATGCGTTCCTTAGTCATAAGCGTTGTGCTAAAGCCGTGGCTAGCAGGGGAGATCAGATTAGCGCAGGGAAAAACAGCATAATTAATCTGAGTCCAGGGGTTGCTTGGGGATTATGGTGCTAATCCAGTGCTAGCGTTACCGCAGGGAAGATACAGGACCGGCCAATTACAGTAATGGGCTACTTGCCACGCCAAACCTCTCTAGGCAAGGGGCGCTCAAACGCTCACTCTGCATTCCCCCGCTGCACCAGGGAGGAAGAAGAAGAGGTGGAGCTAGAAGAGTGTGGAGGACAGACAGTGACATGACAAAAGGGATTTAATGACATAGAGGAAGGGTGAATGAGGCAGACAGACGCAACATTTAATCCTTCAGATCAGGTCCAAAGACAGAGAGGTTTAAGTAAATCAACGGTCTTTAACAGAGAACAAGAAATAAAGACAAGCACGATATATCCATGATGTAATATGGAGTCCATGACAGACAGAGAGAGATCCGGGTATGAGAGAAGACTGGATAGGAGTCTGTTATTTGAGGCTGGGATGTTTGCGGGACGGCTGTGCCCCAAATGCAACCTCAATACGGTCCCATGAGAGCTCCAGCAGTACATTAGCCCATAGGTTATAGCAGCACGGTTACGTAACGTCTCTCTCTCTCTCACACCTGATTTAACCAGGCCCAGTCAACACCACATCTAACTCCCCAGACTGATGCTGATCTATTGACACACACAAACTACAGAGATAAAGGACAAACACAACGAAGGAGGTAAGGTGAGAGAAAAGGAGCGGGGAGAGAGAAAATGAATATCAGAGAGACAGACAGAGCAAAGGGAATAAGAGAAAGACAGATGGAGAAAAAGGGAAATACTGATCCAAAGTATGAAGAAATACAAACACACACAACCATCACACAGGTTTTGAGTGGTGCATCGATTTTTTTCTTTCAATACAATGTTTGATTGTGAGAATCCCTCCAGTCAGTTTCATCCTACCCCGGCTGTGGTTGTGATAACAATCCATTCAGGTTTTAATCATTCTCTCCCTCCATTTCTCATCCGTTACTGAGTAGTGAGAGGGAGAGAACGCAGAGAGGAGTAGAGTAGAGAGGGTAGAGGGAGCACAAGGCAAACAGTGCTGTTCCTCTCGTCAGCAGTAACAGCTGGTGCCCTAAGGTCTACATATACACACTGTAGGCTTCCCTCCTTCACAAGGCCTAACTTGTCTTTGCCTCTAATATAGCCTACAAAGATATTAGAGTTAGGAGAAATCCACCAGGAAAAGTAAAGCCCGCAAACACACACACACACACACAAAAAAGCCAGTAGAAATAAAATCCCCTAAAATGAAATCCTGGGATTCTCGGGAGCTCACTGACCATCATACCGCTGCACGTGACCAGGATACACACACCGGTTGGCTGCGTGAGCAAATGATGTGTGTGTATGCTCCATTGAACGCATGCACATGTGTGAGAACGTAGAGAGTACATGCAGACTGGAAGAGCAGAGTGTACCAGAGAGAGTGAGAGACAGAAAAGCTCTTAAGTGAAGCCTCTAACCTACATCAGGAATGTGGCTTCTGATTTAGGTTCAACTAGCTCAATAATGAATGAACCATCAGCTTTTCATTCACTAAGAAGAAGTAGCAACAGTCATCAAAATAAAAAAGTTAAAAGGTTTAAAAAAATAATGCAACAGTTGGACACTGGATGAAGATACTCCAAAACATATAGAATGTTTTTTTATCCATCAGATAATGACTGAATTATAGCACATAAAACATTTTACTGGCTCGGATAATGAATGAATGGAGTTCAGGGATTTTGGTGGGAATTCAGGTATAACATATATTGTTAAATGTAACTTTCTTTTTCTTCGAATGCACTTATACACTGAGTGTACAAAACATTAAGAACACCTGCTCTTTCCATGACAGAAAGACCAGGTGAATCCAGGTGAAAGCTAAGATCCCTTATTGATGTCACTTAAATCCACTTCAATCAGTTAAATCCACTTCCATCAGTGTAGATGAAGGGGAGGAGACAGGTTAAAGAAGGATTTTTAAGCCTTGAGACATGGATTGTGTATGTGTGCTATTCAGAGGGTGAATGGGCAAGACAAAATATTTAAGTGCCTTTGAAAGGGGGATGGTAGTAGGTGCCAGGCGCACCTGTTTGAGTATGTCAAGAACTGGAACGCTGCTGGGTTTTTCCACACTCAACAGTTTCCATGTTTATCAAGAATGGTCCATCATCCAATGAACATCCAGCCAACTTGACACAATTGTGGGAAGCATTGGAGTCAACATGGGCCAGCATCCCTGTGGAATGCTTTAGACACCTTGAAGAGTCCATGCCCCGACGAATTGAGGCTGTTCTGAGGGCAGAAGGGGGGGTGCAACTCAATATAAGGAAGGTGTTCTTAATGTTTTGTACACTGTGTATATACATTTTCTAATGGTAGAAAATATTTTACAAATATTTTGTGATAAAATAAAGAAAATCATATGTGCCTCATTTGCATATACAAATATATTAACATAAAGGGATGAAACCACCAAAAACGAGTTCTTTCTATGCCTTCCTGCACTCATCTGCACTGTCTAGATGGACTCATGGATTACTGTTGTTGCCAAGTTCTGTTGCATAATTCAATAAGTGTCAATAGCAGGATACCCTCGGATTAAAAATCAACACGCTTGGCTCTAAATTACATCCATCTATGCATACTTTATATTGGTTGCGAGATCAGACATAATATCACTATAATCCGAGTGTTCATTTGTAAAAATGTCAACTGTATTAAATTATTACTTTATAAAAAATTCAACAAAAAATGAACACCCATCAAAACAAAGTTATCTTCGTTCTCTTTCTTGTGATATACAGAGCATTCGGAATGTATTCAGACCCCTCCCCCTTTTCCACATGTTGTTCTGTTACAGCAGGGGTGGACAAACCTTTTGGCTCAAGGGCCACATCGTGATTTTGAAATTCAATCGGAGGGACGCATTTTTTGGGGGACCAATTGTTTGTTAAAATCAATTTGCGCAGGCCTCCCGAGTGGTGCAGCGGTCTAAGGCACTGCATCGCAGTGCTTGAGGCATCACTACAGACCCGGGTTCGATTCCAGGCTGCGTCACAGACCCATGAGGCGGCGCACAATCGGCCCAGCGTTGTCTGGGTTAGGAGAGGGTTTGGCAGGCCGAGATTTTCTTCTCCCATCGAGCTCTAGCGACTCCTGTGGCGGGCCAGGTGCAGTGCACGCTGGCCAGGTGTACTGTGTTTCTTCCGACACATTGGTGCAGCTGGCTTCCGAGTTAAGCAGGCATTGTGTCAAGAAGCAGTGTGGCTTGGCTGGGTCGTGTTTCGGAGGACGCATGGTTCTCGACCTTCGCCTCTCCCGAGTCCGTACGGGTGTTGCAGCGATGGGACAAGACTATAACTACCAATTACATACAATGAAACTGGGGATAAAGAAGGTATACATAATTATTTTTATCTTTATAATTTTTTAAAATGTCTCGCGGGCCGGATTGAAGTGCCCGGCGGGCCGGATACAGCTCGTGGGCCGTACTTTGCCCTCCCTTGCTTTACAGCCTTATTCTAAAATTGATTAAAAGAAACATAATCCTCATCAATCTAAACACAATACCCCATAAATTATAATGCAAAAACAGGTTTTTAGAAATGTTTCAAATTCATGAAAAATAAAAAATGGAAATACCTTATTTACATAAGTATTCAAACCCTTTGCTATGAGACTCGAAATTGAGTTTAGGTGCATCCTGTTTCCATTGATCATCCTTGAGATGTTTCTACAACTTGATTGGATTGATTGGACATGATCTGGAAAGGCACACACCTGTCTATATAAGGTCCCACAGTTGACAGTGCATGTCAGAGCAAAAACCAAGCCATGAGGTCAAAGGAATTATCCGTAGAGCTCCGAGACAGGATTGTGTTGAGGCACAGATCTGGGGAAGGGTACCAACACATTTCTGCAGCATTGAAGGTCCCCAAGAACACAGTGGCCTCCATCATTCTTAAATGGAAGAAGTTTGGAACCACCAAGACTCTTCTTAGAGCAGGCTGCCCAGCTAAACTGAGCAATCGGGGGAGAAGAGAAGGGCCTTGGTCAGGGAGGTGACCAATAACCGAGGGTCACTCTGACAGAGCTCTAGAGTTTCTCTGTGGAGATGGAAGAACCTTCCAGAAGGACAACCATCTCTGCAGCACTCCACCAATCAGGCCTTTATGGTAGAGTGGCCAGACGGAAGCCACTCCTCAGCAAAAAGCACATGACAGCCTGCTTGGAGTTTTCCAAAAAGGCTCCTAAAGGACTCTCAGACCATGAGAAACAAGATTCTCTGGTCTGAAGAAACCAAGATTGAACTCTTTGGCCTGAATGCCAAGTGTCACGTCTGGGGGAAACTTAGCACCATCCCTACGGTGATGCTTGGTGGTGGCCGCATCATGCTGTGGGGATGTTTTTCAGCGGCAGGGACTGGGAGACTTTTCAGGATCAAGGGAAAGATTAACGGAGCACAGTACTGATAGATTCTTGATGAAAACCTGCTCCAGAGCGCTCAGGAACTCAGACTGGTGCGAAGGTTCACCTTCCAACAGGTCAACGACCATAAGCACACAGCCAAGACAACGCAGGAGTGGCTTTGGGACAAGTCTCTGAATGTCCTTGAGTGGCCCAGCCAGAGCCCGGACTTGAACCCGATCTAACATCTCTGGAGAGACCTGAAAATAGCTGTGCAGCGACGCTCCTCATCCAACCTGACAGAGCTTGAGAGGATCTGTAGAGAAGAATAGGAGATACTCCCCAAACACAGGTGTGCCGAGCTTGTAACGTCATACCCGAGGCTGTAATTGCTGCCCAAGGAGCTTCAACAAAGTACTGAGTAAAGGGTCTGAATCCTTATGTAAATAAGGTATCAGTTTTGATTTTTAATATATTTGCAAACATTTCTAAAAAAAAACTTTCTGCTTTGTCATTACGGGGCATTGTGTGTAGATTGAGGAGGAAAGAAAAGTTGTTTCATCCATTTTAGAATAAGGCTGTAACTTCACAAAATGTGGACAAAGTCAAGGAGTCTGAATACTTTCCGAATGCAATGTAAGTGTCGAGACAATGCGTTAAATCCCTGACGAAGCTTTAGTGTTCTTATAGATGCAACGGAAAGACTATGTATTCCATTAAACCCATTTCAGCCATTACCAGGGTGTGTTTGCACTCCTCAAACACAGGAAATAGATGACTGAAAAACACAGATTCTCAGGTGGCGGCGGCATGCGCATTGCTAAATGAAGCTACTAGCTACCATCCCTTCAACAGCACCCATTAACCACTACTGGGTTCCCTTCCCAGTGAGCCCGTCTCTAACAGACGTTACAGAGAGAAGCCCTCTATTGCCTGGCTGCCAGACCCAGAGACACCTGCCTACCGCCTGACGAAAGTACAAATCAAATCCAATTGTATTTGTCACAAGCTTCATAAACAACAGGAGTAGACTAACAGTGAAATGCTTCATTATGGGTTCTTTGCCAACAATGCAGAGTTAAAGATAAAGATAGAGAGAGACAAAGATAGAAAGAGCAGTAAGATACAGCTATATTTCAGTGGGGTGGTTGAGGGGGATAGGAGAGGGATGAGAGTGTTGTGAATATGAGAGAGAGTTAGAGAGCGAGACAGAGAGAGCTGGGTGAGGAGAATAGAGGGGTATGGGGAGTAAATGGGGAGTAAATAAATGGAGAGTTGAGAGATGAACTGAGAGGAGACCGTGCCATTGCGTACCTGTGGATGGCAGCGAAGAGGTCCTCGGTAGTTCGGGGGCGTGTGGGGGTCACCATATCCCCCCGCCTGTGGATCCTGGGGGCCGGTGAAGACTCAGGAGTGCTGCTTGAATCAAACACCTCACCTAGGAGACACACACATATTAGACACACACACATTAGAAACACGTTACACATGCTGATGAGAGAACACACACAATACATACACACCGACTGAGGAACAAATACAAGCATTACACAGCCCTACAATAGTCAAACACTTCACCTGGTAAATGAAAACACATGCACACAGGACACACGTCACACGGACAGCAGCTTAGGAGCAAGCTAACACACACACATAACCGATGGTCGGATATCCCGCAACAGTAACCTGAGTGACTGGCTTCTTACATTCTCTCCCGCTCTCTCTCTTCTAGTTGAGCTTCTCTCCTCCTCCTCCCTCGCTCGCTCATGTCTGCACTTCGACTGCCTGAGCCGCTGCAGGCGATCTCATGTTACGCTCTCCCCCTCCCTCCCCACATCTCCCCTCCCCTCCTGTACAGTGGGTCCCTCCCCCTACTCTCCACATTCCCCCGCCTTCCTCCACTAAACAGACCTCCCACTAGGACAGATGCCCCCTACCTCCCAGAGAGAGAGAGGAAGAGAAGAAAGCGAGAGAGAGAGGAAGAAAGCGAGAGAAGAAAGCGAGAAGAAAGTGCGAGAAAGAGAGAAGGCAGGAGAGAGAGAGAGAAGAAAGCGAGAGAGAGAAAAGAAAGCGAGAGGGAAAAGAAAGCGAGAGAGAGAGAGGAGAGAGAGAAGAAAGCGAGAAGAAAGCGAGAGAGAGAGAAGAAAGAGAGAGAGAGAAGAATGCGAGAGAGAAAAGAAATCGAGTGAGAGAGAGAGAGAAAAAAGAAAGACAGAGAGAGAGAGAGAAAAGAAAGAGAAAGAGGGAGAAAAGAAAGAGAAAAAGCGCGAGAGAGAGAAGAAAGCAAGACAGAGAGAGAGAGAGAGAGAGAGAGAGAGAGAGAGAGAGAGAGAGAGGGAAGAAAGTGAGAGAGAGAGAGAGAGAGAGAGAGGGAAGAAAGTGAGAGAGAGAGAGAGAGAGAGAGAGAGAGAGAGGGAAGAAAGTGTGAGAGAGAGAGAGAGGGAAGAAAGTGAGAGAGAGAGAGAGAGAGAGAGAGAGAGAGAGAGAGAGAGAGAGAGAGAGAGAGGGAAGAGAAGAAAGCGAGTGAAGACAACCAGACATAGAGGATGACAGGTGGAAAAAAGAGGAGTACAGTATAAAATAGATACTTGGACATAAGAATGGATGGGGTGGACAGAGGGAAGCAGACAGAGGGAAGCAGACCGAGGGAAGCAGACACAAAAAGAGGAGTACAGTATAAAATAGATACTTGGACATAAGAATGGATGGGGTGGACAGAGGGAAGCAGACAGAGGGGGAAGCAGACAGAGGGAAGCAGACAGAGGGAAGCAGACAGAGGGAAGCAGACCGAGGGGGAAGCAGACAGAGGGGGAAGCAGACAGAGGGAAGCAGACAGAGGGGGAAGCAGACAGAGGGAAGCAGACAGAGGGAAGCAGACAGAGGGAAGCAGACCGAGGGGGAAGCAGACAGAGGGAAGCAGACCGAGGGGGAAGCAGACACAAAAGGAGAGTCCAGTAATAGAAAGGAGATAGGGGAGACATAGATTAGAATGAGACAGCGACAGCATAAAACAAACCAGAACAAGAGAAGATGGAGTGAGGATGGAGATATTTTTTTGCTGCATTTATTTCACTTGCTTTGGCAATGTAAACATGTTTCTCATGTCAATAAAGCCCTTTGAATTGAATTGAGAGAGCTGATAAATCCAGGCATCTGCCGCAGTGCTGTCCCTCACTAAGCTGAGCTCTCACTTAGGGGAAGAGGCAGGCAGGTATGATGCCTCTCTGGCGAGCTCAATGACACAGAACAGGCAACATCCAGGCGACACCATGCTACATTAGCACTAAATGGGCAAACTATGTTTTGAGACCATTTATTTTTAGGGCACTGTTTGCAGAGACAATCAGACCCAATGATTATACTTAAAATCCCCAAATGTGACACAATTTAAAATCCCATAAAGTGGCCAGTCCGGACTCCCGCCAGCCCCGATGGCAGCTTCTTCTAGATGTAATTCAACTCTCACAACAAGTTCAAGATCCAGTTAAAACCAGAGACCCAGGGAGGTCTTTCCCTGTGCATCCTTCCAGCAATATCCTAAACCTTTGATCACATTCAATAAAGGGAACCTGTATTGTGTTGCTAACCTTGTCTTCAGTCTAAACCTTTTCTATGCCTTCACAGTCAGAGAGACAGCAGGCAGTCTAAGACTAGCTTAAGGGAAGCTGGCCTCGATACCTGCCCTTTGTCCTGCCTTGAAGTGGGATTTGAAGAAGAACCAAGGGATAGCAGGAAACCCCAGCTAAAGCCCCGAGCCTTAAGCACAGCTAATGTCCAGCAATGTAACCTCCCCCAACTGCCTTTTACCTCAGCCAACGCAAACTGTCAGCACAGCTAATGTCCAGCAATGTAACCTCCCCCAACTGCCTTTTACCTCAGCCAACGCAAACTGTCAGCACAGCTAATGTCCAGCAATGTAACCTCCCCCAACTGCCTTTTACCTCAGCCAACGCAAACTGTCAGCACAGCTAACAAACACCTGCCACCAGTCAGCACTGAATTCAGTCAGCATCGAACAGCTGCCAATGATGACAGACTAGACCTCGAACTCAGAAACCAAAAGTTTGATTGTAAGCTGCCTCAATGTCATTTACAAAACAGATGTCCCATTTTGTTTCTTCAAAACATTCAACTTTATGCAAGTTTATCTGAATTTAATTAGTCTTTTTTTGTTAATAATATAAATGAAATCTAACTCACCACTCTCGTCGTCCTTAGAGCTGACTGACCCAGTGGTACTACTGGTCCCATCTTCTTCCTCATCTTCTTCCTCATCTTCCTCCTCTTCCTCCTCAGCATCTCTGTTGTTCGGCTCCTGCCCCTCAGCGAGGCTTGTCTCCTGCGTGACGGTGGCCGGAGGCTGGGTCTCCTCCTGGATCCCCGTGGAGGTGGAAGGTTCACTACTCTCTGTCAGGGCTGAGGAACTCTCTGAAGCCTCATCTTCATCCTGCTCCTCATTTTCCTTCTCTTTCGTCTCTTCCTCTCTCACTTTAGCGTCCACCTGGTCTTCTTCTGTGGTGGTTGACTCAACCTGGGGGCTCAGTGTGGTGGTAGTCTGGGCGGTCTCCTCTCCCACCACAGACTGGGGGGTGACGAGGGATAGTTTGGGCTTCTTGGAGGCCACTGAGGGTTTCTGTTTGACTGGGGAGCTTTTGATTGCCTCCTCCACGAGGCTTGGGAGGGGTGACGGTTCCCCCTCCTGATCTGGTTGGGCTGAGCTGTTGGATAGGCTCTGTACCTTAGGTTTAGCGTTGGTGATGGCGCCCCCTGGCAGCACCTCAGAATCACTGTAGTCTGAGCATAGTTCAGCGAAGAGCTTCTTCACAGCAGATGAGGCCTTGGTGATTTCCTCTGGACTGGTGCAGTTTATCAGGGGCAGCATGGTGGGATGCTCCTGCTGCTTAATCTTCTCCGGCGTATGGGGCTTGAGGGCCCAGGCCTGGTTGCCCCCCGTTTCCTGAGCTTTGGTATGTTCCGCCTTGCTGTTGACTTTCTCCTCTGGCTGCTTGACTGAGCGGAGGTGCACACTCTGCAGGGCGAATGGGGTGATCAGGGGCATGGGGGACTTGCCGGCCTCCTTGGCTGCTGGGCTGTTAGTGACCGTAGCTGGTTTTAGAGCGTTCTTTGCTGCCTTCAAGGTGAGAGGGGAGGCTGTGGGTGGAGCAGGGGCAGGCAGGGGGGGAGGTGGTGGTGGAGGAAATGGGACCATGGAGGGGAATGGAGGGGAGGAGGACTGAGGGTCCCGTTGAAGGAGAGGCTGGGGTGGATGAGGGAATCTGGAGGAGGAGGGGAGGGAAGTCTGGAGAGGTGGAGTAAGGGGGCGGGCTCATGGGGGTGCCCTGAGGGGTTGTGGGTAACAGGGGTGCGAGGGGCAGAGGGGGAGAGCTGGGGTTGGATGGGGGAGAGGAGCAGGGAAAGGAGGTGGGGGGCTGATGGGTGCTGAGGTGGGAGGCAGGGGAGGAGGGGGGGGAGGGGGCCAGAATTCCTGAGAGAGTCAGAGGCGTTTGAGGAGAGGGAGGTGGAGGAGGAGGAGATGGAAACAGATGACAGGAGTGAAGACTTCCTCTCCGGCACTTTGGGCTTGGGCCGTCCTGAGGGGGAGTGGGACCGCATGAAGGAGGGCACGGGGGTGCCGGCCGTGGGGGTGTTGGACTGGCTGGAGTAGCCGCTGGAGGGGGAGGTCAGTCTATGGATCCTGTCCGGGGATGAGGTGGCCGTCTTAGGCTTGACTGCCACACCTCCCTCCTGGGCTGGAGGGACCGAGGCCTGGATATTGATGTGATTGTGGAGACCCCCACTTCCATTCGACAGACCCCTCGGGTGTGTGCCCGCTACAATGTTAGCAGCAGGGAGTTGTTGGTGCGTGGAGGGGGACTGCGGACCCTGGTCTCCATGGTTACGGGGGTAATCCATGTAGTAGCCCCAGGACTCTGCATAGTCGGACCGCAGGCTGCTGGTGTCGCTGTGAGCTGGCGTCACATGACAGAGCGAGTACACATTAGCCACTACGCCACTGTTAGTGTTGTTAGCCGCTAGCGACGTGGCAGAGCTGGTGGCACTCACACTGCTCTGGCTCCGTGGTCGCAGCAACCAGGGGTCCTCGTAGTCGCTGCACGGGCTGTGGGAGGGCGAGGAGGGGGACACGCCCTTCCCCTTTCGATCTCTCAACCCCATCTGGAGGCTCTGCTGCAGGCTAGCGATCAGTGTCTCGTTCAGCACTGATCCATTAGCACTCATGCTAACTGCACTAACTCCACCCAGGGGCTTCTTCGCGCCAGGCTTGCGGCGGAGAGAGTCAGTCCGGGCTGGGGGCAGCGGCGGCTTCTTGGCCTTGCGGAGAGAGATGCTGCGGGACAGTGAGCGATCGCTGTAAAGACTGTTAGAATCTTCCTCGTGGCTAGGTAGCTCACGGCACTCGTACATGCTGTGTCTGGCAGTCCGGCTGGCTACCACCCCGTGGCCCTGCCCGCTACCATGGCTCCTGGAGCGCAGGCCAGAGTCCAGGTGCATGGAGGTGTAGTAGCCATCGTTGTCCTGGGAGTACAGGGAGCTGGAGTCGGTGCGGGACGACAGCTCCATGCTGCTGTTCAGATGGTTGATGGGAGTAGAGCAGCTAGAGGTCAGAGGACGCCGGGGCAGGACCACGTTCTCTGGTGTGTCATAGATTGACCACTGGTCGTCGGCCGAGGACGGAGTCGTCGCGGCGATGGTGCTTGTGTGGCTGTGCAGGCTGCCATCCGAGCAGCCCGATTCGCTGGGCGTTGCCGGGGCAGTCAACCCTCCGTCTTGGGGATGTGTATGTGTTGGTGTGGAGGTGGCCCGGGCAGGGCAGGTGGTCCTGTGGGTGAAGGAGGTGGAGCTCAGGGGGTCCATGCTGGTGCCCGTGGCCAGACTGAGAGGCCTGGAGATGGGGTAAGCCATCCCGGGGGTCTGGGGGTGCTGGCTGGAGGATGTATGGAGGGTCACGACCTCGGCAGAGCAGGACATGGTGGCGTTGGGGATGAGGGATGTGGAGTAGGCAGCGTGGGGGGACACCACACATGCCGGACCACCATCCCAGTCCCCTGTCTGGGACCCTCGCACCTCCTGAGACTTGGGCCTCAGATTACCTGTCCTGGGGGCGTTTCTCAGATGCACCACGGTGTTGTCCACCTGCAGTTTGCCAATCTGCCTCTGAGGTGCATTGTGGTCTTCCAGCCTGATGGGGGTGCTGCTGTAGATGGGCTCAGCGCTGAGAGACACCCTTGGCCCGGGTCTGGGAAGACTATGGAAGCGCTGGGCATCTACATTCAGATGCGAGGGTAGGACCAGCATTCCGGAACAGCCGTCGCTACTGGAGACGGAGATGCTTCCTGTAGACGAGGAAGTGGAAATTCCGGCCATCTGGGCTGCGATTCCCTGTCCCCGTTGAGCCCGGATTCTCCGCATGGACGGTGGAACGATCTTCACCTCCTCAGTCTGGCAACCAGAGTCCCTTGTCTCGGAATGTCTGAGCGATGAGTTGACGCTCCCGACTCTTCCCAATGTGGAATACTGTCCCGGGATGAACATGGAATGTGGCCGGAGCTCGCCCCCACGTCCTTTCGCCACTGCAGAAGAGAAAGAGAGAGAGTTTTAACATATGAGCAATCAAAATACCTCCAGCTTCTGCCTCTCTCTCTCTCTAATTTCCTCTCCCTTGTTCCCCCTCTCTCTGTCCGGCTGTCGATCAGATTAGCTGTGTCTAAGAGGCTAATTAATTTGATTTTCTGCAGCCCTGTCTGATGCGCTAATAACCACTGGTCGTCTTCATTAGGACAGATATGGACAGAGTTAGAGAGAGAGAGATGGAGAGAGAAAGAGAGATGGAGAGAGAGGAATAGTGGGACCGAGAGAGAAGAGGACAGACACCAGAAGGAAGACTCCCACTATGCTTTCCCTCCTACTCTGCTCCGTCTGATCAGAAAGAGAATGGTCCTCAGGGTGTGGGCAGCTGGTAAGGCATTGGGCAGCTCACACACACACACACACACACACACACACACACACACACACACACACACACACACACACACACACACACACACACACCCGTACATAAATAAACAAGGTGAAGGATCTGGTGTAAAATAGGAGAGGATATCTGATGTATCGGCCATCTGTGCTGGCTGCTTGTTGATGCTCATGCTCCCTAAACACGCTCACACACACACACCTCCCCTCCCTAAGGCAGAGAGTGACAGCACTGCTGTATTAGATAGATTAAGCTGCAGGTTTCTACTTCACATACAGCCTGGGTATCTCACTCACTGAGGCAAGGACTTACCATCTAACAGTAATCAGGACTTCCAAGCCTGTCTGTCTGGTCTTTCACACCGGTCTGTCTGTATAATAAGGCTTCAAAGCTCTGCCTATCAGCTGATCTCATCCTACAGCGAGATGACATTCTCTTAACGCAAGGAGAGTCCCCAGTCACCCATACCTTAATAGAGTTAGCTTAACTTAGTGTAGCACATAGCTATTAGCAGGGGTGAGGAACCTTGACCCCTCTGCCTGTTCCTCAGCCCATCTGTTCTGGGGATTAGGGGTGAAAGATCAGGGGGTGTTAGAAGGGTGGGGCTATCATAACAACAGCTGACAATAAACGCACAGGGGCGGGAAATGGAAACATTCAGGCCCTCTTCGTCTGGCGTATCCCCTAAGTCTTGGGGAGACAGAGGAGGGGAGAGGTGGGTTCGGGTTAAGACCAATTTCACAGTGAAATCCACAATAGGACATGTATGCTTGACTGTGTGTTTGTTTTGATTGTGACAGAAAAACAATATTGTCCATTCACCCCACATCATATACCCTTTCCTACTAAACCTCCCCCATCCTTCTCCTCCTCCCTCCATTGGCCTCAAGCCAACCCCACTCCCCCATGATAGGCGAGTGTGCATTACACAGTTGTGGAAATATGAAGATAGAATGACATCTGTGGTAGGAATGCTGGGATTAGATGCAGGGTTTAGTGGTGGGATGTGTGGAACACACTGTGGCTTAGATTATCAGTGTATCCCAGGGATTAACACATATGAATAAGTGCCCATTTAGATTCACGAGACTTGTTACCAGCGTCGGTCTCGTAAGTCACCAGATATGACATTTTTTTTGTGTTCACATTAGATCCACTTATCATGGCTAAGGGAGGAGGACAGTGCAGAGACCGGGCCCATGGGGGTCATGGGAAAAGGAGTGTTTCGGAGTGATGTCAGACTCTGGACTACTAGATTTGAGGAAGTAAAGGTCCTGCAATGACAGATGCCAGTAGAGATTTTACTATGAGGGGTGGGGGGTTTATGAAGAGCTTCTAGAAGAGAGATGTCAAATGTCAAGATTCTAGCATGAAAAAGCAGATGTAGAAATTCTAGAATAGGGAAGAGAACTTTGAGAATGAGCAATGGTGGTGGTTCTACGGTATGCTTAACAATGAGGGGGAGTCAAACTAGCCACTAAACCAGCCAGAGGTGTGAGGCAGGCAGGTGGATGGACTAGCTGTCTGGGTCAGGGATGAGGGAAAGGTGGGAGAACTAGCTGTCTGGGTCAGGGATGAGGGAAGGGTGGGAGGACTAGCTGTCTGGGTCAGGGATGAGGGAAGGGTGGGAGGACTAGCTGTCTGGGTCAGGGATGAGGGAAGGGTGGGAGGACTAGCTGTCTGGGTCAGGGATGAGGGAAGGGTGGGAGGACTAGCTGTCTGGGTCAGGGATGAGGGAAAGGTGGGAGGACTAGCTGTCTGGGTCAGGGATGAGGGAAGGGTGGGAGGACTAGCTGTCTGGGTCAGGGATGAGGGAAGGGTGGGAGGACTAGCTGTCTGGGTCAGGGATGAGGGAAGGGTGGGAGGACTAGCTGTCTGGGTCAGGGATGAGGGAAGGGTGGGAGGACTAGCTGTCTGGGTCAGGGATGAGGGAAGGGTGGGAGGACTAGCTGTCTGGGTCAGGGATGAGGGAAAGGTGGGAGGACTAGCTGTCTGGGTCAGGGATGAGGGAAAGGTGGGAGGACTAGCTGTCTGGGTCAGGGATGAGGGAAAGGTGGGAGGACTAGCTGTCTGGGTCAGGGATGAGGGAAAGGTGGGAGGACTAGTGAGAGAGGGATGCAGAACAGCTCTGGGTATATACCATACCTAGTTCGGTGCAGATGTTGTCAGGCAGCCCTGATATAGTCTTTCTGCGTTTGACCTTCTTGGGCCGGCGGGAGACTGTGTCAGTGTTAATGAGGGAGCGGCGGATGCTGGCCTGCCGGTCAAACGTTGCCCCTAGTGGCCGGGAGGGCGAGAGCAGGCAGGCAGAACAACGGCAAACAAAAACCAGCCCGTTAGTGATACAAACACACGTGCGATTGTGTTCATACATGCAGAGTTTAGAGACAGGCAGAGTGACAGAACAAGAGAGAGTAGACAGTCACATATATATAGAAAAGCATGCTGTATAGCATAAACAGGGGGGGTGAAACACAGAAACTAAAAGAGTGAGTATCCCACACAGCCATACAAGACCAAACATCCAGACAGATCAGTGTCTTGCTCTGACTGTCTGAAACTAGTTCAGACTCTGTGAATCTGCTCTTTTTGATGGATGGTGAGAAAGTGATATGAAAACTGACATATAGACAGATTGAGTCTAACACGCTCACATTTCAAACAGTCTTTTTTGATTTCATTTGATTAGATATGACGTTGACATTTTGACAACTTGAAATACTGATTCTAAACCAATCCGCGTTAAGAAGCCTGCAGATTTAATAGGTCTCACAATTACATGTATTCAAATACATGTTTAACACCAACTGACTATTGATACTGTTAGGAGCTGTCTGTGCTACTTTGCAGTGTTTTGTGGCAGGATCTAGCCTCAGACAGCTCTCTCTCTATGCCCTGTAGCGTGTGTGTGCTAGCGACAAACTGAGTCAGAGGACAAGACAAACACCACTGAGCCAGAGCTGACAGAGATAGTTAGAGGGAAAGAAAGTGTGTGTGTATGGGGGGGGGGGCAGTCTCAGACCGACTGCTGAGTGACAGATGTCACTAGCAGGGCTGATGTATTAGTGGGTGGGAGCAGTACGTTGTCTGTGTTGGGTCCTGAGATGACGTGTGTACTGGTGGTGGTGTGTGTATGTGTGTGCATATATATGTCTGTGTGTGTATGTAGTGTGTGTGTCGTAGGTGTCGGTCTCTGTCAGGCGCCCCATGGTTTGAGATACAGCCATGGAGCTGCTTTGACCTTTGACTGCAATCTCTCTCACTCTCTCTAACAGTGGGATGGACTGAGCACGCTCACAAACACACACTTAGCAGGGGTGTGGTCAGAGAGCGAGATAATAATATGGAAGAAAAACAGGGGAAGATAATACTACTGACAGACAGAAAACACAACGCTCTATGCATGTGGATGCAATTCCCAGTATGTCCATTCGAACACACAGAGGGGTTAAAAGTGAGGCGAAAAAAAGGATTGCTTCAAGACCAAGACTCCTATTTCATTGGTTGAATGGCATCGGTAATTGTGGGCATGTTCAACCTAGGACATACAACAGTCACTATTGGGGGTGTGGCAGCCAAGGGGTGTGGCCTACCTGTGACGTTGATAGGGATGACGTCAGTGGGCACGGCCTGAGCCTGCATCCTCATCTTCTCCTCAGGGGTGGGGAGGGGCGGGGCCTTGTAGCAGCGCACCTGTCCGTCACACTCATCTATCCCCTCCTCTTCCTGGGGGGTCTGGTGCCTCATGGGGTGTAGGGACTTGTCATCCTCCGCTGACGAGGCCATGGACTGGAGGAGAGGAGAGAGAGAAGTGAGAGGGAGGAAAAGAAGAGGCGGGTACACAGGAATGAAAAGGAGTAGAGAGGAAGGGAGATAAAAGAGAGAGATGGGAAGGAGAGGGATAGAGGAGAGATGAGCTTCAGACTGAGCCTGAAGAAACGCACCTGAGCCTGTAGGAGGAAGGAGTGTGTGTGTGTGTGTGTGTGTGTGTTGCACCTGCCCCCACAGGGTCTGCCATCCTTTGTATGAATGCTTTAAACCTCTTCCAGCATTGTGTTCATTATTGCCCAAACACCCAC
Source organism: Oncorhynchus nerka (assembly GCF_034236695.1). Lineage (NCBI taxonomy): Eukaryota > Metazoa > Chordata > Actinopteri > Salmoniformes > Salmonidae > Oncorhynchus > Oncorhynchus nerka. Next base: position 28,409,487 of record NC_088408.1, read on the forward strand.
ACACACCACTATGTTTACTGCAGCAATCTGACCTTTGAGCCAGAGAGTCTATAAACATGTTTCACGGTCAATCATACACACATTGACATGCACACCCTCCCACCCCGACAAACTAATAGCAAGGAGGAGTGAGAGAATGAGATAACAAAAGGAGAGTAACAGAGAGATGCTCTCATGTGTTAAACTGTGCTGACGGGCTGTGGGTTCTCAATCTGAGCGCATCACATCTACACTGCAGAGATACGAGAAGAGCAGCGCCACCAAACTTCTCACTGCAGCACCTGGGCTTTCTCTAGAACCCAGGGCATCAACCAAACAGACCGGCACATATTTTAGACACATATCTACAATTATCAAAATCATATACCAGAATATTTAAAAAAAAAAAATACATTGGTTCCTTTTTCCGTCTCAAAACAACAGAAACCAACCTCTCCAACAGCATCGCAGCCTGACACACTTTGACCTGAACTTACCCGCCCAGTAAAAACATCTCAGGGAAAGTTTACTCTCTGTTATGTCCCACCTATATGTCACTAACCTTCCAGAATGTTGGTGGGAAATTCTTGAAGCTCCCACCACACCACCATCACGCTATTCCCAAATACAGAATTACAGGTAGATTCTGAGTGGGCATGCAGTCATGTTATCAGTCACAACAGCAGCTCAAACATGGGACAGTCAGAGGGAGGAGAGGAGGGCAGGGTGGAGAAGGAAGCCAGCCGTGTGTTATGTTGTAGCCTTCAGAGTTGCCCCCACCTTTAGGGGCCATTGTGGGTCTAAACAGTAACCCAGTTTCCCCTTTGAGCTAGGGAGCTGCTGTCAACCAGAGTTAGGCTCACTGGCCTGGAGACAACAGAACAGGGGTGAGGAGAGGCGGGCAACAAGAGAGCTGGGGGAAGGGGGTTAAGGTTGAGGGTGGCTTGGGCCAAAGGAAAAAGCAGGGGATGGATGAGAGTGAAAGGAGGTGTGGAGGCAGGCCAGGGAAAAAGCAGGGGATGGATGAGAGTGAAAGGAGGTGTGGAGGCAGGCCAGGGAAAAAGCAGGGGATGGATGAGAGTGAAAGGAGGTGTGGAGGCAGGCCAGGGAAAAAGGGGATAGTTTGGATAGAGGGACAATAGAGAGCAAGGTTAGGGGGTGAGAGGCACCTCATTCTACCAAAGAAAGACCCCCTTTAACAACCTCGTCTGACCCCATCAGGACCCCCACGATTGGACGAGTTAAGTGGAGGGAGGAGAGACTACAGAAGGAGTGGGAATATGGAGAAGAGAAAAGCGGACAAGAGTGGTGGGGGGGGTTGGAGATATGCAAGGAAAGTAAGCGTCCTGGAAAAGGCTTCTCTGACTATTTGACCATTGTTAGTCCTAACGTTCAAGAACTGGAGCTGTCATACCACCGCACTCTACCACACAGGTTAGTTTTAAGATAATTAACAATGTCATACTGTCACTGTGTAAGTCAGTCACATGCAATTCTCAAGTTGTCTATTGTCATTAGAGTGAAAACAGCTCCACCAAGTCTAAACCAATATCAAAACAATGCTATTTAGATATTTAGAATAAATCTCCCAAGTGTTCCCTATCAGGGCCTGCCAGATAAACAGTTCTAAGTGGCTGTACACGCATGAGAAACCAGCCATGGCAGGAACACAATGTAATGAGACAGAGTGGGGGGGTGCAGTCAATGTCAGAGGAAAATACAGAGGTGGTGCACTTCTGCTTCAAACCACTGGAGGGCAGACACATACCAGTTTGGTGTGTGCAATTATATTTCTATGGGTGCTGAGTGTGTGTGTGTGTGCGTGCGTGCGTGCGTGCGTGCGTGTGTGTGTGCGCGCGTGCGTGTGTGTGTTACCTTCTTGTCTGTGTCGTCCTCATCATCCTGCAGGCTGCTGTGGGACTCTGCCCTGCCAGAGAAGGTGGGGCCCTGAGAGTAGTACTGGGAGCTACGGAAACCATCCTTCCTTAACTTGTCACACTCTGGAAGAGAGAGGGAGGGAATGGGTTTCACAAACCTTAATACACACACACACACACACAGAAGTGTTGTCTACACCCCTGGAAGTGTTGTCTACACCCCTGGAAGTGTTGTCTACACCCCTGGTAGTGGTGTCTACACCCCCTGGTAGTGGTGTCTACACCCCTGGTAGTGGTGTCTACACCCCTGGTAGTGGTGTCTACACCCCATGGTAGTGGTGTCTACACCCCTGGTAGTGGTGTCTACACCCCTGGTAGTGGTGTCTACACCCCCTGGTAGTGGTGTCTACACCCCTGGTAGTGGTGTCTACACCCCTGGTAGTGGTGTCTACACCCCATGGTAGTGGTGTCTACACCCCATGGTAGTGGTGTCTACACCTGTCGAGAGCTCAACACCTCAGGGAACACGCACAGCAGAGGAGCTGACCTGTGCAATATATCGGGCAGCTGTTCAGAGACGCACAGCATATAGACGAGCAGCCTGTGTGTGTGTGTGTGTGTGTGTGTGTGTGTGTGTGTGTGTGTGTGTAGCCCCTGCCTCAGCAGCAGCCCCTGACAGCTTCTCTCATTAGACCCTGCTGTGAGGGGTGAGATGTGTGTGTTCCTAATCTACGTGTGTGTGTGGTGTGTGTACATGCATGTGTGTGTGGGAGCTAGGAGGGGGTATCCCTTCCAGTCTGTCACACACAGATGGTGGAATCATCCTCCTCTCTCAAACACCTCCTCCCTCCCTCAGTGGCTATTTACACTTCAGTCACTCTGCTACCAGGGACTCCTAGATCAGCTACTAAATAACACATCTACTAACGAGATGTACAAATATGATGTACTAGACTAATTATACATAACTTAATCATTTCTAATTAAATCATATTTATATATCCATGATTTAATAGTATATCTAAAATGCTATAGATAATTCTATAGCTATATACATGTCCATATCAGAGCGATTTTCAAGCTTCGGTTGAAGTCGGAAGTTTACATACACCTTAGCCAAATACATTTAAACTCAGTTTTTCACAATTCCTGACATTTAATCCTAGTAAAAATTCCATGTTTTAGGTCAGTTAGGATCACCACTTTATTTTAAGAATGTGAAATGTCAGAATAATAGTAGAGAGAATTATTTATTTCAGCTTTTATTTCTTTCATCACATTCCCAGTGGGTCAGAAGTTTACATGCACTCGATTAGTATTTGGTAGCATTACCTTTAAATTGTTTAACTTGGGCCAAACGTTTCAGGTAGCTTTCCACAAGCTTCCCACAATAAGTTGGTTGAATTTTGGCCCATTTCTCCTGACAGAGCTGGTGTAACTGAGTCAGCTTTGTAGGCCTACTTGCTCGCACACACATTTTCAGTTCTGCCCACATATTTTCTATAGGATTGAGGTCAGGGGTTTGTGATGGCCACTCCAATACCTTGACTTTGTTGTCCTTAAGCCATTTTGGAAGTATGCTTGGGGTCATTGTCCATTTGGAAGACACATTTGCGATCAAGCTTTAACTTCCTGCCTGACTGATATCTTGAGATGTTGCTTCAATATATCCACATCATTTTCCTACCTCATGATGCCATCTATTTTGTGAAGTGCACCAGTCCCTCCTGCAGCAAATCACCCCCACAACATGATGCTGCCACCCCCAAGCTTCACAGTTGGGATGGTGTTCTTTGGCTTGCAAGCCTCCCCCTTTTCCCTCCAAACATAACGATGGTCATTATCACCAAACAGTTCTATTTTTGTTTCATTATACCAGAGGACATTTCTCCAAAAAGTACGATCTTTGTCCCCATGTGCAGTTGCAAACCGTAGTCTGGCTTTTTTTTAATGGTGGTTTTAGAGCAGTGGCTTCTTCCTTGCTGAGCGGCCTTTCAGGTTATGTCGATATAGGACTTGTTTTACTGTGGATATAGATACTTTGTACTGGTTTCCTCCAGCATCTTCACAAGGTCCTTTGCTATTGTTCTGGGATTGATTTGCACTTTTCACACAAAAGTATGTTCATCACCAGGAGACAGAACGCATCTCCTTCCTGAGCAGTATGACGGCTGCATGGTCCCATGGTGTTTATACTTGCGTACTATTGTTTGTACAGATGAACGTGGTACCTTCAGGCATTTGGAAATTGCTCCCAAGGATGAACCATTGTGGAGGTCTACAATTATTTTTCTTGGGTCTTGGCTGATTTCTTTTGATTTTCCCATGATGTCAAGCAAAGAGGCAATGAGTTTGAAGGCAGGCCTTGAAATACATCCACAGGTACACCTCCAATTGACGTCAATTAGCCTATCAGAAGCTTCTAAAGCTATGACATAATTTTCTGGAATTTTCCAAGCTGTTTAAAGGCACAGTCAAGTTAGTGTATGTAAACTTTTGACCCACTGGAATTGTGATACAGTGAATTATAAGTGAAATAATCTGTCTGTAAATAATTGTTGGAAAAATTACTTGTGTCATGCACAAAGTAGATGTCCTAACCAACTTGCCAAAACTATAGTTTGTTAACAAGAAATGTGTGGAGTGGTTAACCTAAGTGTATGTAAACTTCCGACATCAACTGTTATATTAATTTTGTGCGTATACTTTCAAATTCGGGGCTCCTGCATCTCAGCGCTAGAGGTGTCACTACAGACCCTGGTTTGACCCGGGCTGTATCACAACCGGCAGTGATCGGGAGTTCCATAGGGCGGCACACAAATGGCCCAGCGTCGTCTGGGTTAGGGGAAGGTTTGGCCGGGGTAGGCCATCAGTTAAGAACAAATCCTTATTACAGTGACGGCCTACCCCGGCCAAACCCTAACCCAGACAACGCTGGGCCAATTGTGCACTGCCCTATGGAACTCCCAATCACTGCCGGTTGTGATACAGCCCGGGGTCGAACCTTAAATTAAAAAAATATACATATAATTTACACCGAATGCTCTTTACCACAGCGACCAAATAGGCCTAATCATTTCTCTAGTCTCTGCCATCTCCGTTTGATGTGTGTATAGCGACAAAGACATCCGCTACTCCTGTAGTCTTTTGTGTTGAATACCCGCAACTAATTAGTCAAATCACTGATGTACAAATGTAAATCTGCACATTGTCATATTCATGTGAAGGAGTGGTTTGATGTGTTCGTACCCGCTACGGAGCTAAACCTTACAGACTACTTTCATCTTTCATGTCCTAATGCCTGCATAGCTCATTAGAGTAGGTCTCTTCAGGGACTGAGGCGCTGTCTGCATGTATAATACTGTCATTTAATGGAGCCTAATGGAGCAGCTAGTTACTGATGGCTGTTAGTGTTTGCTCCTGTGATCTGGAATAGAAGGGTTTTAGAAGCCACTTGAGATGATGAGGAGGAGGAGGAGGGGAATAGGTGTTACACAGTTTCCGTTTCCAGGACTGTTGTCGAGCAGAACAGGGGCTGGAGTTTAGTTGAAGGGGAAATATGGAGGTTTATTGCTATGGTCACATGGCACCATCCCAGAATGATGTAGAAAGAGAGCGAGGTACTAATCGATCCAAATCTTTCAAACATTGTTGACTATAATGTGTCTGATATTACGCAATATGTCTGTGCTTTCCCAACCAATCAGTCACCCTTGTGCGCACACGACCACAACCTGACACCAGAATGTGTTGACGAACGGCATTATGGGTAATGACCCTGTCCTAACTGTTGAGAGACTCGGGCGTTGTGCCGATGACACTAGCAGCTGATTACATATGGATTGCTTTGAGACCCAAGCAGGGTCTGATATTGAATTTTCCCTAACTTCTCTTTGTGTCTCTGTCCTGGTGATATGGCCGACGGGGGTGACATAGATTTAATGAGAGGGGGCTTCATAAGCACAGGAGCAGGGGCACGGTGGTGGATAGACCTTATGTGCTGCTCTCAGATAAGTTTCTCTCTATACCAATTCATATCTTGACTCTAACCAGACTGGTCAGCCATAGAACAGCGCTTTGGGCAGTTTCTAGGTCCCCTTGTGTTACAACTTTGTACAGGGTTTAGTTTAAAAGTATACGTTGTGTACTGCTTCTATTGCTATCAGACTGTAGGCTGACCAGTTAAATGATGTAACAGAGCATCCCAGCAGCAGCTTCATGGGAAGAGAACATGGGTTCAGCAGCTAAACACACACTACGACGTAACAGACCGACCGACACAGGCAGTCTCCCCAGACACCTGTTGGTAGGGCTCTTTCAGAAGGACGGTGGCAGGTGATCAAAGGATACCATTACCCATGTGGTGTGTAGCATGGCGGGTGTGTGTCATATTACATGGACAATAACCTCAAATAGAACCAGGACAATGGGACAGAAGGACAAAGACAGTGTGTGTGTGGCATTATCTTAGTGGAGGTGAATTAATAACACACTCTATGCATGACCTCTTCTATTGTCTTCAGTCCCTCTCCTCCTATTCTCTCTCTCTGACCTCCTCTCCTTTATCCCCCCCCCTCTCTCTCCTCCTTTTTCTCCCTTTATCTTCTCCCTCTTTATCTGCTTGGCATACAACTTCACCTAGCACATAAATAACAAGCCCCCGCCCCACACTAACCTTCTCACACACCATCCTGCTACAGAACTTTGGTGACTACCAAGTATGTTTTGTAACCCTCCCGCTTTGGGCTGGATGTGCCAATGTGTAGTTCATACATGCATAATCTATGAGCAGAATGACAAGTCTTATCTCAATTAGCCACGAAATCCCTCGTTTGAATGCTACCGTTTACTGGCAGTGCCATTCTCCCTACATTTCCCCCACATGGGCCAGCTCCATAGCAATTTGAGTTCCAGGCAGCCAATGAGGTTCAGCCCCTCACCACTTGAGTGACAGTTAGCAAGACGCTCACACAGCAGAGCCAGGGAGAGAGCAACAACGTTGTGCACATATGTGACGTGGTACACACTTTTGTCTCATGAGTCAGTGCTACTTTCAGAATTACTGGCTAAAAAGTATACAAAAGTGCCAGAGAATCTCTCTAAAGGCACGGACACACCGATCACGTTTGCCGGCCGAGAGCACTTAGCACCCCTGAACAGAATGCCAGACATATTTTGAAAACCGAGTGCAACCAGATTCTACATGTAGAATGGTCAAAAATGTTGGCAGTCAGACTATAACACCGTGCCGTCAGCAAGTAAACGAACGGCAGACCGCATGTCTTGTCCTTTACACTGATCAACAACAAACTAGCACAGACCAACCCCATACACACCCACTCCAACTCAACTCCTCCCCCATATGCCTTTTCCCACCACTGAACCGTTCTCTTTGGGAACAGACCAGGAAGTGACTAGTTGTGGCTGTTTTCGGGGAACCTTTCATGTTCACCCCTCAAAGACACTGGACACACCACAGGAGGGCTTAACACGGGTGTGTTGGTGTAACTAGGCAAACAAACGCTTTGGACCTTTTTTGGTTGTTGTTTTTTTTACAATGTTGTCGTAACGTCGTGAACATCAATAAAGTAACAAGAGATATTGAAGGTGATGAAACGCAATGGGTGGTCGGTGGCATTCCAACAACACTGTATTTGTGTGTGTGTGTGGTCATGTTTGTAAGTGCGGTTGTGGTCCTTACCCCTCAGTGCGGTCTTGAGGTTGACCTTGGCCTGGTGGTGGAGGTCCTCTACGCAGGGCGGTCTGCTGCCGGGCAGGAACACGTTCTCCTGCTGGTGCCACGGGGCTGTGTAGTGGACTGTCCACTTGCTCTCCTCATCCAGGTTAGACACCGCTACGGAGGGAGGAGAAAGAGGGAAGGAAGTTAAATGATTTACAGTTTAAAAAGGCAGTCGTGTTGAACAAATATAGGCTACATGTGTTTTGCTACTGTTGTATGTCAGGGATAGGGACTGATGCTTTGAAATAAATAAAAACTTGGTGGATGCTGATATTTGTTCTATTTCATTAGAAATGGTTTTCTTCTTCTTCAATTAAGCCGTCAACTTCAGGACACACTGGTGCAACTCATGTTCCATTTTTAAATAAAAACGAGTAGAAACCCCCCCATGTTGTTTTACAATATATACTCTAAACCGTGGAGTCACGGCCAGGGCCAGGGACAGGACCAGGGCCAGGGATAGGGCCAGTACCAGGGACAGGACCAGGGCCAGGACAGGACCAGGACCAGGGACAGGACCAGGGATAGGGACAGGACCAGGGACAGGGCCAGGGACAGGACCAGGGACAGCCGTTATCAAAAGCGACCCAGGAGAAATTAGGGTTAAAGGCCTTGCTCAAAAGGCACATCGACAGATTTTTCACCTTGTCAGCTCTGATTTGAACTATCAACTTTTTGCTTACTGGCCCAATGCTCTAACCACTAGGCTACCTGCCACCTTACCCAGCCTATAGGCCAGCTGTTATTTATCTGGAAGTTGTAATGCTAATAAATCTTGTTTGAGTTGGAGTGGAAGGAGGGAGTGACGTTTGTATGAAGGTGTGACCCTACACACAAACAGCTTTAACACTCTACTGTGATGCATGGTCGCGTGTAGATCAGTTGGTAGATGGCGCTTGCAACACCAGGGTTGTGGGTTCAATTCCCACGGGGGACTAGTATGAAAATGTGTGCACGCACTACTGTAAGTCACTCTGAATAAGAGAGTCTGTTAAATGACTAAACTGTGAAGGGCACTTGTCAGGGAGGGCAATGGAAAGTGGAGGGAAGATCCAACTGAAAAACATTCCAATAGACACTGAGGGTACAAAACAGTAGGAACACCTTCCTAATATTGAGTTGCGGACTTCAATCTTTTGTCTTGCACATTCACCCTCTGAATGGCACACATCCATGTCTCAATTGTCTCAAGGCTTAAAAATCCTTCTTTAACATGTCTCCTCCCCTTCATCTACACTGATTGAAGTGGATTTAGCAGGTGACATCAATAAGGGATCATAGCTTTCACCTGGTCAGTCTGTCATGGAAAGAGCAGGTGTTCCTAATGTTTTGTACACTCAATGTAGTCTTCAAAACAGCATGTTCTCCACTGAGAGACCAGGCTTCAATACAAAAACCCACGAAGAGCATTGTTTCAGACACTAGCCTACTGCCAATAGAACAAGCTAAGAAGAACTTCCAAAACATTGCCTCTCAAACAACTTCTCAAATGTTCAAAAGATTCAAACTATTTATTTATTTAATTTAACTAGGAAGGTCAAATTCTTATTTATAATGACAGCCTACACCGGCCAATGGGACAATTGTGCGCCCCCTTATGGGACTCCCGATCACAGCCGGTCGTGATACAGCCTGGGATCGAATCAGGGTCTGTAGTGACGCCTCTATGCAGTGCCTAAGACCACTGCGCCACTCAGGAGTCCAGACTAATCATTGTTCACCCTGTTTGGTTATTTCTTGGTCATCCAATACTGTCCAAACAACACACAATCCTCCGGTTACATCCTGTACAACATCTCAACAATAAGGAAATAGAGAGGGTACAAAAACACACAACAAGTAGTGCCACCATCCGCTGTTTACTTTTCCCATTAAAAAAAACAAAAAACACACACACACACACACACACACACACACACACACAGGACTTACCGAGGGATTGTATCCAGACTAAAGTACTATCTGGGATTGGGAGACCACCACGTATCTCCATTCCTCTAAACAAGCTCTCTAGCTCTGTGCCTGTACTGACTAACAACATGACCATCTATCTCAGGAAAAAGTCAGACAAGTAAGAACAGAAAGAGGAGAAAGTTGGGAGGATCCTGGGAAAGGGGCAGGCTAAGGAAGGAGGTGTGTGTGTGGGGATGCGGGGTGCATGAAGGAGTCTTTCCACAGGTGCAAATGGGCCATCTGAGGTAGTGTGTGTTTTTTGGGTTGAGGGGGGGGGGGGACAAAGGGTCCTTTTGACTTGACCCTTATTCATTCCCACATGTGCTCATGGACTATAAGAGGAAATGTGTGTCGTGTCCCTACAACTACCACCCTGTCTCCAACACAGCCTTTTGAGTGGCTGTGTTGGGAGCCCAAAAGGCCAAGGAGAAAGTCTAGGAAACATTTGGAAGCACTTGGAATCCCCTGGGGTGGATGGTGTTCAAATGTTGTACGTTTAAACAGGTTGGCATCCTCCATTAGAAGGCCCCGGGGCCTGTCCAAATGTCAACAGTTCAACTGCCATTTGAATGGTGCAAAAGGCCTGAGGGAAAGGCAAATGAGACGAGGGACTTGGGGGGGGGGGGGTTATATGTTTCCACAGGTGTGAAGGCGCCATCCAGTGTGCCAGTCCCTAGAGACCACAGGTGGCAGGGCCGGCCGTTGGAGTGTGATGTGACGTCTGTTAGGAGTTCCTCTCTTCAGCAGTTAAAGTTGACACCTCTTCGATGGCCGGTTAACTACCTCTTTGGCAGGGAGAGAGGAGCCTTTGTATTCCTTCATGACCTTTTGCTTACCAACTGTTCTTTACAAACAGCTAGGCATATCTCTCCAACATATCGCTCTCCGTTCTCCTCTTCAAAACACACACACAGCTAAACCTTCTCGTGTAGGAAAAGTAAACCCTGAGAATACCGAGACCCACCACACCACGTGGTTGAGGAGCAGTAGAATCATCGGAGGGTGAATGAACCCGTTGCTGCCACATGTCAGCCACATTGGCAGTGTGTGAGCTCTCAGTGTGTGTGTGAGCTCTCAGTGTGTGTGTGAGCTCTCAGTGTGTGTGAGCTCACTGATGGCTACATAGCTAGCTACATAGCCGTCTTTGTATCAAAGATAATTGTGTAGTCTAGAGCGATTTCCTAGGTTAGCTAGCCAGCTATTGTCGTTCTTTTAACGCAACGTAACGTAATCAACACTGCTAGCTAGCCAGCTAGCCCCGAATAGCAGCACAGTAGAAACTATTACACTCAACGGAACGACTTGATTAGTGTAGTGTCAACAACGCAGCCAATGCCAACTAGCCTACTTAGTCAACAACGCAGCCTCTGCCAGCTAGCCTACTTCAGCAGTACTGTATCATTTTAATCATTTTAGTCAATAAGATTCTTGCTACGTAAGCTTAACTCTCTGAACACTCGTGACGTGTAGTCCACTTGTCATTCCAATCTCCTTTGCATTAGCGTAGCCTCTTGTGTAGCCTGTCAACTATGTGTCTGTCTATCCCTGTTCTCTCCTCTCTGCACAGACCATACAAACGCTCCACACCGCGTGGCCGCGGCCACCCTAATCTGGTGGTCCCAGCGCGCACGACCCACGTGGAGTTCCAGGTCTCCGGTAGCCTCTGGAACTGCCGATCTGCGGCCAACAAGGCAGAGTTCATCTCCGCCTATGTCTCCCTCCAGTCCCTCGACTTCTTGGCACTGACGGAAACATGGATCACCACAGACAACACTGCTACTCCTACTGCTCTCTCTTCGTCTGCCCACGTGTTCTCGCACACCCCGAGAGCTTCTGGTCAGCGGGGTGGTGGCACCGGGATCCTCATCTCTCCCAAGTGGTCATTCTCTCTTTCTCCCCTTACCCATCTGTCTATCGCCTCCTTTGAATTCCATGCTGTCACAGTTACCAGCCCTTTCAAGCTTAACATCCTTATCATTTATCGCCCTCCAGGTTCCCTCGGAGAGTTCATCAATGAGCTTGATGCCTTGATAAGCTCCTTTCCTGAGGACGGCTCACCTCTCACAGTTCTGGGCGACTTTAACCTCCCCACGCCTACCTTTGACTCATTCCTCTCTGCCTCCTTCTTTCCACTTCTCTCCTCTTTTGACCTCACCCTCTCACCTTCCCCCCCTACTCACAAGGCAGGAAATACGCTCGACCTCATCTTTACTAGATGCTGTTCTTCCACTAACCTCGTTGCAACTCCCCTCCAAGTCTCCGACCACTACCTTGTATCCTTTTCCCTCTCGCTCTCATCCAACACTTCCCACACTGCCCCTACTCGGATGGTATCGCGCCGTCCCAACCTTCGCTCTCTCTCCCCCGCTACTCTCTCCTCTTCCATCCTATCATCTCTTCCCTCTGCTCAAACCTATCTCCTGATTCTGCCTCCTCAACCCTCCTCTCCTCCCTTTCTGCATCCTTTGACTCTCTATGTCCCCTATCCTCCAGGCCGGCTCGGTCCTCCCCTCCCGCTCCGTGGCTCGACGACTCATTGCGAGCTCACAGAACAGGGCTCCGGGCAGCCGAGCGGAAATGGAGGAAAACTCGCCTCCCTGCGGACCTGACATCCTTTCACTCCCTCCTCTCTACATTTTCCTCTTCTCTCTCTGCTGCTAAAGCCACTTTCTACCACTCTAAATTCCAAGCATCTGCCTCTAACCCTAGGAAGCTCTTTGCAACCTTCTCCTCCCTCCTGAATCCTCCTCCCCCTCCCCCCCCTCCTCCCTCTCTGCAGATGACTTCGTCAACCATTTTGAAAAGAAGGTCGACGACATCCGATCCTCGTTTGCTAAGTCAAACGACACCGCTGGTTCTGCTCACACTGCCCTACCCTGTGCTCTGACCTCTTTCTCCCCTCTCTCTCCAGATGAAATCTCGCGTCTTGTGACGGTCGGCCGCCCTACAACCTGCCCGCTTGACCCTATCCCCTCCTCTCTTCTCCAGACCATTTCCGGAGACCTCCTCCCTTACCTCACCTCGCTCATCAACTCATCCCTGACCGCTGGCTACGTCCCTTCCGTCTTCAAGAGAGCGAGAGTTGCACCCCTTCTGAAAAAACCTACACTCGATCCCTCCGATGTCAACAACTACAGACCAGTATCCCTTCTTTCTTTTCTCTCCAAAACTCTTGAACGTGCCGTCCTTGGCCAGCTCTCCCGCTATCTCTCTCAGAATGACCTTCTTGATCCAAATCAGTCAGGTTTCAAGACTAGTCATTCAACTGAGACTGCTCTTCTCTGTATCACGGAGGCGCTCCGCACTGCTAAAGCTAACTCTCTCTCCTCTGCTCTCATCCTTCTAGACCTATCGGCTGCCTTCGATACTGTGAACCATCAGATCCTCCTCTCCACCCTCTCCGAGTTGGGCATCTCCGGCGCGGCCCACGCTTGATTGCGTCCTACCTGACAGGTCGCTCCTACCAGGTGGCGTGGCGAGAATCCGTCTCCACACCACGTGCTCTCACCACTGGTGTCCCCCAGGGCTCTGTTCTAGGCCCTCTCCTATTCTCGCTATACACCAAGTCACTTGGCTCTGTCATAACCTCACATGGTCTCTCCTATCATTGCTATGCAGACGACACACAATTAATCTTCTCCTTTCCCCTTCTGATGACCAGGTGGCGAATCGCATCTCTGCATGTCTGGCAGACATATCCGTGTGGATGACGGATCACCACCTCAAGCTGAACCTCGGCAAGACGGAGCTGCTCTTCCTCCCGGGAAGGACTGCCCGTTCCATGATCTCGCCATCACGGTTGACAACTCCATTGTGTCCTCCTCCCAGAGCGCTAAGAACCTTGGCGTGATCCTGGACAACACCCTGTCGTTCTCAACTAACATCAAGGCGGTGGCCCGTTCCTGTAGGTTCATGCTCTACAACATCCGCAGAGTACGACCCTGCCTCACACAGGAAGCGGCGCAGGTCCTAATCCAGGCACTTGTCATCTCCCGTCTGGATTACTGCAACTCGCTGTTGGCTGGGCTCCCTGCCTGTGCCATTAAACCCCTACAACTCATCCAGAACGCCGCAGCCCGTCTGGTGTTCAACCTTCCCAAGTTCTCTCACGTCACCCCGCTCCTCCGCTCCCTCCACTGGCTTCCAGTTGAAGCTCGCATCCGCTACAAGACCATGGTGCTTGCCTACGGAGCTGTGAGGGGAACGGCACCTCAGTACCTCCAGGCTCTGATCAGGCCCTACACCCAAACAAGGGCACTGCGTTCATCCACCTCTGGCCTGCTCGCCTCCCTACCACTGAGGAAGTACAGTTCCCGCTCAGCCCAGTCAAAACTGTTCGCTGCTCTGGCCCCCCAATGGTGGAACAAACTCCCTCACGACGCCAGGACAGCGGAGTCAATCACCACCTTCCGGAGACACCTGAAACCCCACCTCTTTAAGGAATACCTAGGATAGGATAAAGTAATCCCTCTCACCCCCTCCCCTGAAAAGATTTAGATGCACTACTGTTCCACTGGAGGTCATAAGGTGAATGCACCAATTTGTAAGTCGCTCTGGATAAGAGCGTCTGCTAAATGACTTAAATGTAAATGTAAATGAGCTCTCAGTGTGTGTGTGAGCTCTCAGTGTGTGTGTGAGCTCTCAGTGTGTGTGAGCTCTCAGTGTGTGTGAGCTCTCAGTGTGTGTGTGTGAGCTCTCAGTGTGTGTGTGAGCTCTCAGTGTGTGTGTGTGTGTGAGCTCTCAGTGTGTGTGTGAGCTCTCAGTGTGTGTGTGAGCTCTCAGTGTGTGACGGACCAAGTGTGTATAAGTATCCTTGCATATCACCATCACAAAGTTGTGCCAGTGTGTAAGACCTTCGTAAAAAGGGTCAATCTGGCCGGACATCACCACACCACTGGCCAATTGTCAACGCTGGACAGGAGGACAGAGCTAGAGGGAGGGAACGGGACACGCAAACGTGCACATGCACGCTCACACACTCCAAATATACACTCACATAAAGTGAAGGAGTTGACAACGGACACCCAAACATGCCTAACCACTCACATAAGGGCTACTGTTGCACCAGACTAACAGTGGATAGATAGGCCTACACAAAACAAATGAAGTTACACACAAATGAAGTTACACACTTGTATCCATTAGTCCCAAACAACCTAGTCAAAACACGTGATTGTCTAGCCTAATACTTGTCTCATACACAAACACCGCTCGGAGTATCCTCCAGCCCAGTCCATGCAGGTATCTAGCTCTCCCCCCACCCTGGGGCCTGATGTGGTGAATAGAGCCAGTCAACGCCACAGAGCCAGACCAAGGCCACTGGGACTATGGACATAAAGCCAGTATTGTCCCACAGAATCAGCCTCCACATCAGGCCTTTCACTAGTACAATACCCCCAGACAACCCCCCAACCCCATCACACTCGCCCAGAAACACGCATGCTACCACAATGTCCACATCTATTCACTTGTCACCTAACCCCCAAGCACACCTCCCTTACTACCAGCACACAATTATCTCAGAGAGGAAAGAAAGACAAAAGTTGCAAGAAACACACTCAGAAACACGGTCCTCTTAGAATCTATATTTGAAAAGAATCCATGCATATTGACAACTTCTAATTAAGCAATAAGGCACGAGGGGGTGTGGTATATGGCCAATATACCACGGCTATGGACTGTTCTTGGGCACAACGCGTCGCGGAGTGCCTGGACACAGCCCTTAGCCGTGGTATATTGGCAATATACCACAAACCTCAAGGTGCCTTATTGCTATTATAAACTGGTTACCAACATAATTAGTGCATTAAAAATACATGTTTTGTGGTATACAGCAGTCAGCCAATCAGCATTCAGGGCTCAAACCACCCAGTTTATAATCCTGTATATAGCACTATAACCTATCAATTTAAACAGGAGGAGCAATCACATGTGATGTGCAGGACCAGTGGAATAGAGAGGAGGTATGCAGCAGGGCCAGAGGCTGATATCATCTACTCCTGATGACTCTGCATCATCACAGTGACAGTGACAGCTGCAAGGTGGCTCTGTCCATGCAAAGGATCACTCCGTAAAACATCCCACTGTAGTTTAGGTTACCTACTGTATCAGAGTGTTAACGCCTCCTCTTTTCTGCCTACACAGGTGTGTGGAAGGAGTCTGAAAACGCTGAGGTAAGGATTAACAAAGTTGATCTGAGAATTACAGTACACACAGTGCTAATAGAGGATACACCTGAGATTAGGATGAGCACAAACGGCTTTCAGTGAGAGCATGTCACCTCTCGCACACTCTCACACGCACGTCCCCAATCCCCTTACACACAGACCCTACTATCCTAAATTAATTCATAATTGCCCCAATTTCTACAAAATCCAAGAGAGCGCTTCAAATGAAAGAGAGGGCACTTTAATTCTAGCCGAGACGTTAACCATTTAAACGCCTCTCCCACTGGTTACTAGGTAACAGAGAACAACAGTACGTACTCCATCAGATCACAGAAACCCCCCCCATGCCAATGTACTGTGTAACATTATCCACAACTAAAACGCATTTTATGAAAAGTCCTCTCAGTGACACCTGATCTGTCATTACTGGAAAATGAATGATATATTTAATAAAAGGGAAGGAAAGGCAGAGCAAATGAAACCAAAGTGTCTCTCTTACCCTTCCTCTTGAAGTATTTAATGACAGATTTTAACGAGGTCCCGATAAACACCATTATTCCAGTCGGTCTTTATTTTTCTATAATAATATCAATAGAACAGCCTTGTAAAGGAACAAGCCACGCAGATGAGCGAGGGAACGAGGAGGAGGACAGGACAAACGAGTGCTGCCGCCGCTCTTCTCCACTCACTCTATATGGTGGCTCAGCTCTGTGTGTGTGTGTGTGTGTGTCTGCTGTGTTCACAATGAGCCTCTCCCCCTCACACACACTGCCCACCCCTTCCTATCTCAGGCACTGCCCAGACCTTTGAGGAACACACGCACACACACACACACGCACGCACACACACAGCGGGAGGGGTGTAGAATCTGTTCCCTTGTGCTTTGGTTACCATGGAGTTCTCTCACCCTTTCTCTTCATTTCTCCCTATCCCTTTCTCGCTCTCTCTTCTTCCCTCTTTTTCTTTCTCTCTCCCTCTACAGGACTCTAAAGATTAAAGATTCAAACACGATGTAACAGTATGACCAGGAGTATTATACTTAACTGTAAGGTATATGGATTTCATAAATACAGAATAAATAGGCTAGCCTACTCTCTTTCGCTCCCTCACTCCCACTCTGGGACCTGCCAAAGCACGCTCTCTCTCTCATGTCTGAATCTCACATCTCATCTCTGCTGTGAGTTTCTCTTCACTTCCCCAGGAGGGCTATGCTGGTCTGATATTCCCTCTCCTGCAGTAGACTTTAGTAGTTAGGGACACCACCTGCTTTGTACTCTGATGCACAAAGAAAGGACTGTTGACTTTTCTTAGAGACCAACAAAGGTTCCTGACTGAATGTCTGTGTGTATGTCCCTTTTCATCTCACCACAACTCTGATAATTTTCTCCGTCATTCCCTCCCTCCCTCTCTCTGATCAGCCAGCATGCTGTTAGCACACGGCCTCTAAATCTGGGCCACATGAATATAGATTACATACAATCCGCCTATTGTCCATTCTGTGCAGCTTCTATCAGACACACACAAACATACAAAGCACTACGGAGATACACACACAAGTATACACAGAAACTCAATTCTCTGCCTGCCCCTACTACTGCCCTGTATTCCTTTATGTGTTCCCAAATGGATGGGGGGATGGAGATGGGAGGGGGCTGAAACTGGAGCTTGAATGGGATTGCAAATGATTGTTGAATTTGTGGGTAAAAGGTCCCCCCCTTCCAACCTTGTCTCCTCCTCTCCTGAACCTCTTTGCAGTGTACATTCACAATGCTGTGTGTGTGTGTGTGTGTGTACAGTATGTGTGTTTGACAGGTTCACTGCCACGCTCTAGTGTTCTGCAATGGCTGTGCCAGATTCACACAGAGAAGCATTCTGCAAGTTTCTCCTATCTCTCTCCTCAGTAAAACCTTTCCCCCTTTCTCTCTTCCCCCCTCTCGGACTCCCCCTCTCCCCCCCTCTCTCGGACTCCCCACGCTTGGTGTGGGGCTCCTGGCCTGTTCTGTGATTGGGGTGAGCATCACACCATCTGACACACGTACAGTATTAAGATAACATGCAAACACAAGCCGGCCATGGCTGCAGTGATTACAGGACCTATTGTTCTGAACACAGAGGGACCAGTAGACACGGCCAATAGATCTGCCATATGGAGGAGAAAACTAGACATCTCCTGGATTAGGCTTATCCCCCCCATCTATCCACCCTTCATCCCTGGCTTCATCCCTCTACCACAGACATGCTTTGAGGAGAGGAGACGCCCCAAAACAACACTAATATTAATCCTTCAAGCATTTCGCTATGCCCGCATATCAGCTAAATGTGTACGCGACCAATAAAATGAGATTGCTTTTGATACGCGGCTTGACAAACACACGGCATCAGGTAAGGACCTCCGACTGAGGTGATCAGACCCGGGAAAGACGCCTTCCAAAATGCTCAACATGTCAACCATTGACTGTACAATATTTAATTTGTCTTTTTCTGTTGACTTCCTAACTGACTAAGTGTAGAACTTCAGTCTTTCTGAAAAGCCCTTAATAAAACCAGGGCTTCATTCATTAATATTATACTAAAAGCCAATATATAGGCGTACAGCAGCAAGATGTTGAGAAAGTAGGCCTATGGGAGAACAGACTTGCTTAAACAAACGATAAGGAACCATAGAGGATGTGAATGAGTGAGAGAGCGAGAGATAAACAGGTATTGTTGAATGAACCACAGTAATAAAGATGTGGATCTGACAGATGGATAATCAGCTGAAGAGAATAATGACCGTCTTCTGCTCTACTTTCTCTCGCTCCATTTCTCCCTCATTCCGTCCCATTTTCACACCTCATTTGGATCTCCTTCGCAACCCGACAGACGTGGCTTCACAACTACCCAGCGCGCACGCACGCACAGCAAGTAACGAGATGAAACCTCCAGCAACACACTCAATCTCTCTCTCTCTTCCTACACCCCCTTGCTACCCAGACAAACTCGCAAACCTCAATCCCCGTCCCCTCCAGTCCCAATTCTATCAGTCAACCCCTGAATCCAACCCCCCTCACCCCAAACTCCCCCTCTTCTTCCCATTCAACATTACAGACTATAAAACCTCCAGTAAAATGCCCAAAGCACCCCTCAACACACCCTGCCCCCCCCCACCACTGTCAGAGCGCAGATTTATTTCTGTAATTGGACTAAAAGAGAAGAGGACCCACTGAGCCCTAAAACCACGAGGTAGTCTGGAGCCCCCACCCCAATCATCTAATGTCACATCTCAATCCATACCTTCTCTCCTTCCTTCTTTCAATCTGCACCTTCATGCATTCTCTCTCGCTCTCTCCTACTAAGGTCATCTATATATCGATTCCTTCCTCTCCTCTCTTCACCTCCTTTATTCTGTTCTCCTGCTCTAACCGTGACCTTGCATTCCCTCTTCAGCAAAACACAAACTCCATGAAAAATGGTGGGAAAAACAGACAGGCAAGGAAATGTGAGGGGAAACTTGTGTTCATTTTACAGCTCTTATCTCGTTTCTCTGACACGACATGACCTTGATAAACCATAGAAAGTAGATCCCGGTATCAGACACATGACTCAAATGACACTAACTTGATGACGTATGGCATAATGTTTAACTCTGGGAGAGGCCTACATTCAATATCATACTTTGATATCTCTGAACAGTAACAAAACCAACGACCACTCTCCTCAGTCTCCCTCCTCCCTCTCTCTGTGTGAATTATTCATAGTATGCCGGACGCCCCCCCCCCCCCCCCCCTAGCTGTTAGTAAACAGGAACTTGATCTAGCCTGCAGTGCCTTCCAGCCCTTAGAGAAATGGACAACGTCATTTATAATCTATCAGCTATAGACAGACAGATCGAGAGGGAGAGAGAGAAAGAGAAGAGGGGGAGAGAGAGAAAGAGAAGAGGGGGAGAGAGAGAAAGAGAAGAGGGGGAGAGAGAGAAAGAGAAGAGGGGGAGAGAGAGAAAGAGAAGAGGGGGAGAGAGAGAAAGAGAAGAGGGGGAGAGAGAAAGAGAAGAGGGGGAGAGAGAGAAAGAGAAGAGGGGGAGAGAGAGAAAGAGAAGAGGGGAGAGAGAAAGAGAAGAGTGGGAGAGAGAGAAAGAGAAGAGGGGGAGAGAGAGAAAGAGAAGAGGGGGAGAGAGAAAGAGAAGAGTGGGAGAGAGAGAAAGAGAAGAGGGGGAGAGAGAGAAAGAGAAGAGGGAGAGAGAGAAAGAGAAGAGGGGGAGAGAGAGAAAGAGAAGAGGGGAGAGAGAGAAAGAGGGGGAGAGAGAGAAAGAGGGGGAGAGAGAGAAATAGAAGAGGGGAGAGAGAAAGAGAAGAGGGGGAGAGAGAGAAAGAGAAGAGGGGGGAGAGAGAAAGAGAAGAGTGGGAGAGAGAGAAAGAGAAGAGGGGAGAGAGAGAAAGAGAAGAGGGGAGAGAGAGAAAGAGAAGAGAGAGAGAGAAAGAGAAGAGGGGGAGAGAGAAAGAGAAGAGGGGAGAGAGAAAGAGAAGAGGGGGAGAGAGAAAGAGAAGAGGGGGAGAGAGAAAGAGAAGAGGGGGAGAGAGAAAGAACAAGAGAGAGGAGAGAAGGTTGCAATACAATTAGGCTTGTACACACACACACACACACACACACACACACACACACACACACACACACACACACAGGCCAGGTAAATAAACATGCTGTTGCTCTCTGATGAGTCTTGTTCCCCTGTTAATGACTTTAGCATGGTGCAAGGTTCCCATGCATCCCCAACACACCCACCCACCCACACACTCTCTCTTGGAAACACTCAACCATAATAAGCACACAATTGAACATTTTTGGACGGTATTCACAAGAAAGAAATAGGCCTAACCAAAGAGGCTGAGTAGAAAGCTATACCACCTCTCTCAAAGTTCATTTTGAGTGACATGTCCTTCTGTTCTCAGCAGGCCACTCAGACAGAGGTCAGCGAGCGACCCCTAGTCCATACTCTCCCCTCCGTCCCCACCACTCTTCTTTTCTTTCACCCCTTCTACTCCTTTCTCCCCCTTTTCTGGGCTTTCCAACTGACCTGCTCTTTTGTGCCGGCTGAGGTCAGCACTGGGATTCCATCACAGCCAGCACTCACACGTACACAAACATGTGTGCACTGCACGCACACTCACACGTACACAAACATGTGTGCACTGCACGCACGCACACTCACACGTACACAAACATGTGTGCACTGCACGCACGCACACTCACACGTACACAAACATGTGTGCACTGCACGCACGACACACTCACACGTACACAAACATGTGTGCACTGCACGCACGACACACTCACACAAACATGTGTGCACTGCACGCACGACACACTCACACGTACACAAACATGTGTGCACTGCACGCACGACACACTCACAAAACTTCAAAGGCTGGTTGTTGGACAAAAAGAGGGGAAACCAAAGAGAAACCAGGCTGGGACACAGAGTGAGTCAGGAGGACACAGACCGTGTCCATGGGTGTCTGGGGATAGGATGATGACATCAAAGTGAGCCAGGGGGATCTGACATGAAATAAGGAGAAGAGGACATATTGTAAGCAGTGCCGGGACGATACCAGTATCGCAATATTCGTTAGTATTGTGGTAAAGGAAACAAAACATGAAGCGGATTTAACTTCTTTAGGAAAACAGCCCTAATTTTTGAAACATCATTATGTTGTCATCCCCCCTCCATCCCCACAAACACCCCAACGTCATGCAAAACACCCAAACATGTTTACTAATCACAGTGGAGCCATTCGCTCCTCAGTGCCCATGTGTTTTAATAGCCCAGATCAAACTCTTCAGTGTTTACCATAGTAAAGATCAGGTCTTTACACTGCATTACACCCATCTGTTATCACCACCTATTGAACACACCCACCTGTTATCACCACCTATTGAACACACCCATCTGTTATCACCACCTATTATCACCACCTATTGAACACACCCATCTGTTATCACCACCTATTGAACACACCCATCTATTATCACCACCTATTGAACACACCCATCTGTTATCACCACCTATTGAACACACCCACCTGTTATCACCACCTATTGAACACACCCATCTGTTATCACCACCTATTGAACACACCCACCTGTTATCACCACCTATTGAACACACCCATCTGTTATCACCACCTATTGAACACACCCACCTGTTATCACCACCTATTGAACACACCCATCTGTTATCACCACCTATTGAACACACCCACCTGTTATCACCACCTACTGAACACACCAATCTGTTATCACCACCTACTGAACACACCAATCTTTTATCACCACCTATTGAACACACCCACCTTTTATCACCACCTATTGAACACACCCACCTGTTATCACCACCTATTGAACACACCCATCTGTTATCACCACCTATTGAACACACCCATCTGTTATCACCACCTATTGAACACACCCACCTGTTATCACCACCTATTGAACACACCCACCTGTTATCACCACCTATTGAACACACCCACCTGTTATCACCACCTATTGAACACCCCCACCTGTTATCACCACCTATTGAACACACCCACTTGTTATCACCACCTATTGAACACACCCACCTGTTATCACCACCTATTGAACACACCCACCTGTTATCACCACCTATTGCACACACCCACCTGTTATCACCACCTATTGAACACACCCACCTGTTATCACCACCTATTGAACACACCCATCTGTTATCACCACCTATTGAACACACCCATCTGTTATCACCACCTATTGAACACACCCACCTGTTATTACATTTACATTACATTTAAG
This sequence comes from Oncorhynchus nerka, assembly GCF_034236695.1. Classification (NCBI taxonomy): domain Eukaryota; kingdom Metazoa; phylum Chordata; class Actinopteri; order Salmoniformes; family Salmonidae; genus Oncorhynchus; species Oncorhynchus nerka. The sequence continues at coordinate 28,432,007 of NC_088408.1, forward strand.
TCATTTAGCAGACGCTCTTATCCAGAGCGACTTACAAATTGTTACCACCACCTATTGAACACACCCACCTGTTATCACCACCTACTGAACACACCAATCTGTTATCACCACCTACTGAACACACCAATCTTTTATCACCACCTATTGAACACACCCACCTGTTATCACCACCTATTGAACACACCCACCTGTTATCACCACCTATTGAACACACCCACCTGTTATCACCACCTATTGAACACACCCATCTGTTATCACCACCTATTGAACACACCCACCTGTTATCACCACCTATTGAACACACCCATCTGTTATCACCACCTATTGAACACACCCACCTGTTATCACCACCTATTGAACACACCCATCTGTTATCACCACCTACTGAACACACCCATCTGTTATCACCACCTATTGAACACACCAATCTGTTATCACCACCTACTGAACACACCCATCTGTTATCACCCCCTATTGAACACACCCACCTATTGAACACACCCACCTGTTATCACCACCTATTGAACACACCCCCTGTTATCACCACCTATTGAACACACCCATCTGTTATCACCACCTATTGAACACACCCATCTGTTATCACCACCTATTGAACACACCCATCTGTTATCACCACCTACTGAACACACCAATCTGTTATCACCACCTACTGAACACACCCACCTATTGAACACACCAATCTGTTATCACCACCTACTGAACACACCCATCTGTTATCACCACCTATTGAACACACCCACCTGTTATCACCACCTACTGAACACACCCACCTGTTATCACCACCTATTGAACACACCCATCTGTTATCACCACCTACTGAACACACCCATCTGTTATCACCACCTACTGAACACACCCATCTGTTATCACCACCCATTGAACACACCCATCTGTTATCACCACCTACTGAACACACCCATCTGTTATCACCACCCATTGAACACACCCATCTGTTATCACCACCTACTGAACACACCCATCTGTTATCACCACCTACTGAACACACCCATCTGTTATCACCACCCATTGAACACACCCATCTGTTATCACCACCTATTGAACACACCCACCTGTTATCACCACCTACTGAACACACCCATCTGTTATCACCACCTACTGAACACACCCATCTGTTATCACCACCTACTGAACACACCCATCTGTTATCACCACCTACTGAACACACCCATCTTTTATCACCCCCTATTGAACACACCCATCTTTTATCACCCCCTATTGAACACACCCACCTATTGAACACACCCACCTGTTATCACCACCTATTGAACATACCCACCTGTTATCACCACCTATTGAACACACCCACCTGTTATCACCACCTATTGAACACCCCCCCCCTGTTATCACCACCTATTGAACACACCAATCTGTTATCACCACCTACTGAACACACCCACCTATTGAACACACCCACCTGTTATCACCACCTATTGAACACACCCACCTGTTATCACCACCTATTGAACACCCCGCACCCTGTTATCACCACCTGCTGAACACACCCATCTGTAATCACCACCTATTGAACAACTATAGAGAGGGAGGTACTAGATGCCGGAAATAGCAGGCATTTGAAGAGGATGGATGCTGGGAGTGTGTGTGTGTGTGTACTCTCAGCAAAAATCTACTTCAGACCACTTGAGTTGTTAACATTTCATTCCAGTGGAGGAGTTGTTTTGTGCGCTTAGGTTGATTAAGTAGGCCGCATTGTGTGTGTGTGCGTGTGTGTGTTGCAACGCTAGAAGAAATTGAACATATTATCTGCTACTTGAGTTGGTACAAATTAAAGAGTTTTATGTGCATTCAAGTCAATAGTGGAGGCTGCATTGTGTGTATTATTCTCTATGAAAGGGAGAAGGGCCTCCCTCTATAGGCCTCCCCTCTATTGTACTCCATGAGAAAACCTTCCAGACAAGGACACCCTGCTTTGAGTGCAGCGTGAGACCAAAGACACCATCACTAACATATTCAGTCCCTCCATATGTGCTTCTGCATGTGAGGGGATTTCATCTAGCCAACAGAGAAAGCCATCGGTGCAGTGGAGATAAATGAGATGCATGTTTTGTGTCTGTTCAAACACAAAACTATTCACATATAGGTGAGCATGAACAGATGAAATGCTCCTTTGAATGGTAAAAGAACAACATGAAACATAACATCAACTGTAAAGACGTAAAGAGGAATCAAAAGGAAAAAAAGAGTGAGGAAGAGACCAGAGGAAAGCTGTGCAAAATTGTTCAAACTTCAAAGCCAAAGTTCTCTTGATGTGGCAGAAAAGCACTCGGTGCTAAAAGAACAAAGGAGCCATGTGTACTGAGAGAAAGAGGTCAGAGGTCAGAGGAGAGGTAAGGCCTGTACAGAGAAGGACTGGAAGGAAGACAGACAGATAAACTTGGTCAAAGCTTGTCTGCATGAATGAGTGTGAAAAAGTCCCCACCTTAGTTAAATGTGAGCTGTGAGGGGAACGGCACCTCAGTACCTCCAGGCTCTGATCAGGCCCTACACCCAAACAAGGGCACTGCGTTCATCCACCTCTGGCCTGCTCGCCTCCCTACCACTGAGGAAGTACAGTTCCCGCTCAGCCCAGTCAAAACTGTTCGCTGCTCTGGCCCCCCAATGGTGGAACAAACTCCCTCACGACGCCAGGACAGCGGAGTCAATCACCACCTTCCGGAGACACCTGAAACCCCACCTCTTTAAGGAATACCTAGGATAGGATAAAGTAATCCCTCTCACCCCCCCCCCCCCTTAAAAGATTTAGATGCACTACTGTTCCACTGGATGTCATAAGGTGAATGCACCAATTTGTAAGTCGCTCTGGATAAGAGCGTCTGCTAAATGACTTAAATGTAAATGTAAATGTTAAATAGAGTTGGGTTCGCTCACCTGTAGTCTAAATGGTGAGAACTGGGTTACACACACAGCAGGGTCAGTGCTCATGACTCGTTGCTGTCCATCAATTCTTGACCCAAGCAGATCCTACAGACCCTTTGTAATTCAAGCTAGTGTGTGTGTGTGACCTGGTGGATGCCTGTGCAATGGGTGACTGCAGGGTATTTAAAGGTCACCTGGGTATTTAGTACACTTGGTGGATGGTCATCCATCCAGTCCAAAGCGGTTTGTCTCTCCAACAAGCTTCCTTCCCCCTCCTCATCAACCTCCATCTCTCTCTGGGGAGGCCCTGAACAAAGGATCTTCATCAGATCCCCTCATTCCCCAAAAAGGGGCTTTATCTAACAACAGACCTTCTTTCCACTCTCCCGTTCCACTCCCAATGGAATGACTTCTGTACCTACAATCACTAGCTAGACATTCAGAGAATGGCTACTGTAACTCCTCTACTTCTCCTGGACAACAGTCTCCATTATGGAGCTAGGAACACAAGCATTTCGCTACACCCACAATAACATCTGCTAAATATGTTTACGTGACCAATAACATTTGATTTGATTATTTTTTTAAACCTAGGTTGTACCACTCCACTATACCTGAGGGAGACACCGTGACGCTTGTTAGTGTAATCAAGCAATGAGCTGAATCACATTAACCCTCAAGGCTCCAAGGCCCTGAGTCTGGAAAAGAAAAGCACAAACAATGTTGACTCTCAACCAAGAGTAACAGGGAGGTGCACAACGCCTACATGGGTCCCCACACACATTCAAACCTGGGGACCTTTAAATGTTAGCATAGAGTAAAATAAAACATGTGTTGCACGTAAAATGTGTCCCTGTGTAAAGCAGCCTCTCAAAATGTTATTTTATGAGCCGGCTGCTTTGTCCATCTGTAGTAATGGTCCCAGTGGAGAGGCTGGTAGCTCCCGGCCCCCCTGTCACCTGGTATTTGTGCATACCTCTCCCCCTCTCTTTTAGAGAATGTAAATCTAACCCCATTTGCCTATTCCCCTCTTGACCCCAAAATGGATTGGTGGGAAACTCCTAATCCTACGAGTCCTTCTTCCACCATTTGTATTTCAGTCATTTAGCGCTCCTTTCCAGGCCAATTACTATCACACGTGCAAGTAGCCTAGTCAAATAAGGAGGCTCTAAGGATGCGTTTACACAAGCAGCACAATTCAGACATTTTCCCCACTAATTGGTCATTTGACCAATCATATCAGATTCTTTAACTTCGGCGCTGATCTGATTGGTCAAAAGACCAATTAGTGAAAGAAAATATCGTAATTGAGCTGCCTGTGTAAACGCAGCCTAATAGTCCTGCTCCAATGCAGAGTGGTCCATAGCCTCTGCAGTGGTTTAGAGATGGATTTTACAAAGCAGTGTCCTTGGATGTCTTTTGAAGTGTGTCTTAAACCAAAATGCATCACTGTTATTATTCCGTAATGACCATTATCATAGTCCAATGGCCGTGTAATGTTGGCTAACACTGGTTTATTACATTAGAGCATCATCTAGTCCAATAAAGATATAGAAACCCCATAAAGAGGCCCAGTCTACATTACTGGCCAGCCAGTCTGGCTCCATCGATATTGATCTGAGAACCCTCAATATGACGACACTATCCTCTTAGGACTGATCACATCATGACAAGACAAGGTGTGTGTGTTTGTCTGTGGCAAGTTCTGTAATCTCCTTCATTTTCCGTTTCCACCGGCAACCCAGTCTTAACACGTCCTTGTCACTATGCAGAATCATACCAGATTCATCGCTCTTTTGGCTCCCTTTTGTCATAACACACACACACCACACACACACACACACCATCCTCTCCCTATTGGGGCGTATGCTGGCTGAAATGCTGCTGACCTACATCTCACACCAGCTCTGTCTGTCTATATGTAGTCGACTGCTGTCAACTCTACTCTCCACAGGGGAGGTGGGCCTCATAACAAGATTCATTGAATTAACCTCACACACACCACAATACATTTGATCTGATACAAACACACAGATGTTAGTATGGGTCAACAGGGTCTAGAACATCATTTAGGGCGGCAGGTAGCCTAGCGTTTAAGAGCGTTGGGCCAGTAACCGAAAGGTTGCTGGATCGAATCCTCAGGCCGACTAGGTGAAAAATCTGTCAATGTGCCCTTGAGCAAGGCACTTAACTGCTCTTGTATGTCGCTCTGGATAAGAGTGTCTGCTAAATGATTACAATGTATAGACAGAGTATTATACTGCATGCGTAAGAGTTGACACTGTCCAGTGCCCCATTGGTGATTATCATTGCATTAGTGTGATTATCATAGCTATCATTAGTGTGGTCAACAAGCTAGCTATAGATGACCTTGCTTAGACTACTGTATCCACGCAGGACACAGCAAGGTAGCCTGTTAGCTTTCATGGTTAACAGTGAGGCGTTTGTCTCATTCATACACTGAGCCAGACAGACTGGGTTACTTTAGGGTAAGTGCCTCCACTAGCTCAAGGGCACAGAGCGGCAAGCCACTTGGGGCTGCACGGCATTTCAACGTAGGAGGAAGAGAGAGGAAGGGAGATCCTGTGGGTGTGTCTACGTTAGGGGAGAGCAGGCACTTTCATTTGGCCCAGTTTAACATCTCACCTCTCATCAACCACAACAGGCGGTCATGGGGGACCGGGACTGACAACCAATCAACAATCCACTTTACCACACGAGGACCAATCCACGCACGACCAGGAAGAGAGCTTGTCATTCAGATAATTTCCTAATTGTGTGATTCAACCAATCAGGGGTGATTGATGGATGTTGGGTCTGGTGGCCCGGCAGTGAAAAGTGTTGATTTCCCATAATTCTCCATGTGCTTGATTGACTTTGGATTTGTCTTGCCAATCACATTGAACCCCTCCCTGCTGGATCTGTCTGTGACAGTCCTGTGTGTGTGACCTTGGATTTATCCAACCTATCACATTGACACCCCCCCTGCTGAGTGAGTGTGTGTGTGTGTGTGGCCTATACAGCCAACAGGATATGACCCAAAACCAACCAATAATGATCACTTCCTACTAGAGGTCGACCGATTAATCGGAATGGCCGATTAATGGTGTTTTTTGACACCGATTTTTGGGGGTTTATTTTAACACCTTTATTTCATCTTTATTTAACAAGGCAAGTCAGTTAAGAACACATGCTTATTTACAATGACGGCCTAGGAACGGTGGGTTAACTGCCTCGTTCAGGGGCAGAACGACAGATTTTCACCATGTCAGCTCGGGGGATCCAATCTTGCAACCGTACAGTTAACTTGTCCAAAGCTCTAACCACCTGATTACATTGCACTCCACGAGGAGCCTACCTGTTACATGCTGACCAGACCGGACACGTTGAGTGCGCGAGCGTCGCAAAATAAATTTAGAAATCCATGTTATTCAATTATTGCACCCACACTGCTCGCGCACGCCAAGGGCTAAAATAGAAGTCGTTCCTATTTCTGACGCAGATCGTGCTGAAAGTCATCTCCTCATTGGTTTATAGAAGCAGGTACCCACGTGCCATCTCCTCATTGGTTATACCCACGTGGGTGATTGAAAGACGAACTTTGTTGCCGGTTGTCGTGGTAATACAATTAAAGTTTAGATGCAATCACCATATAAGTTCAAATATGAAAAAGCCTGGAAGGAGGAGAGATGACTAGAAACGATTCGGTTGGCCGTTTTATTTGTGGATTAATTTTCGGAGTAGAGGTCCTTGTGCATTTCAGGTAAAATAACAACTCAATGTTTATATCCCTGGACAAATTAGCTAGCAACAGCAAGCTAGCTAAATAGGACAAATTAACATTAGCTAGCAAGTGCAAGCTAGCTAGCTAAATTGCCATACATGTTTAATGCTTTTCGACCTGTCCCCAAATTAATGTCATTGGTTCAGAGTTTGTTTTGATATTTTAACCTGCGTGTCGTGATCGCGTTTGGTTTGGCGGGGCAAAATAAATTAATGCACGATAGCGCACGTGCGCAGCTGGTTTGGGTTCCGTGTTACGCGAATGCAGTGAGAAGTTGTTAGCTAGCATTAAAAAACAATCAATCATAATCACTAGTTAACTACACATGGTTGATAATATTATTAGCGTGTCCTGCGTTGTATATAATCTGACTGAACATACAAGTATCTGACTGAGCGGTGATAGGCAGCATCAGGCTCGTAAGCATTCATTCAAACAGCACTTTCAAGCGTTTTGCCAGCAGCTCTTCGTTGTGCATCAAGCCTTGCGCTGTTTATGACTTCAAGCCTATCAACTCCTGTGATTAGGCTGGTGTAACCGAAGTGAAATGGCTAGCTAGTTAGCGGGGTGCGCGCTAATAGCGTTTCAAACATCACTCGCTCTGAGACTTGGAGTGGTTGTTCCCCTTGCTCTGCATGGTAACGCCGCTTCGAGGGTGGCTGTTGTCGTTGTGTTGCTGGTTCGAGCCCAGGGACGAGCGAGGAGAGGGACGGAAGCTATACTGTTACACTGGCAATACTAAAGTGCCTATAAGAACATCCAATAGTCAAAGGTTAATGAAATACAAATGGTATAGAGGGAAATAGTCCTATAATTCCTATAATAACTACAACCTTAAACTTCTTACCTGGGAATATTGAAGACTCATGTTAAAAGGAACCACCAGCTTTCATATGTTCTCATGTTCTGAGCAAGGAACTTAAACATTAGCTTTCTTACATGGCACATATTGCACTTTTACACTTAGTTTTTGCATTATTTAAACCAAATAGAACATGTTTCATTATTTATTTGAGGCTAAATTGATTTTATTGATGTATTATATTAAGTTAAAATAAGTGTTCATTCAGTGTTGTTGTAATTGTCATTATTACAAATAAATAAATACAAATCGGGCGATTAATCGGTATCGGCTTTTTTGGTCCTCCAATTATCGGTATCGGCGTTGAAAAATCATAATCGGCCGACCTCTACTTCCTACACAACAACCCAGTGTCCCAGTCCCCAAGCAGAGCCACCCCATCATATACAGTCCCCATACGTAGCAAATAGGAACAGATTACACTGTCTCTGATGCCACTCACTTTATTAGGTAACATTATAGGACACAACAGCAGTAGCCGTCTAGCCAAACCCAGCCCACACTGTAAATACAGTACTGTATTGACTCTGTCTCTATACCCAGCTCTGTGTGTGTGAATCTGACCAGAACCTAACCAGGTCAGCCTGATGTTAGGACCATAGGGGTTGAGATTATGTGTAATAGTCACAGTAACAGCCCATATAAGACTATAGGGCCCATTACCTGTATAGTAACATACTGTACCACAGGTTTAGTACCAGCAGGCTGTAACATAGTGAGGTCAGTGAGTGTTTCTGGCCAGAGACAGATTAGAGCTCCTGAGACCACATCGACATGGAATCCGAATCACTGAACATGCACACTAAAAGCATTCTGGGATCGCTGGTGTCATCTGTCCAAAGTGACAGGGGGATCTATGTCTGGGTGCTCTGTGTGTGTGTGTGTGTGTGTGTGTGATGTGGGGGAGGGGATCCTTAGACCTTGTCTGAGAAACAGGCAGCCCCTAAAATCCACTTAACCCCTCCCTCCCTTTCGCCCTCCATATTCAACCCCCAAATTGCTTAATAAAAAACCTCTCACCCTTTGCTCCCTCCCTCACACCCCACTGTCACATCTAAGTCATTATGGATGTAAGGATTAATAGAAAAAGGCACCATTCAAATACAATGAGTGTGCCCCCATAATGGTCCCACAGGAAAACAAGGGTAATTCACTGATCAAATATCCCAAATTAAAGACCCTGTTGTTTTGAAATAAAATTTGACACCAAACTTCTGTGTGGGGTTAAATGATAAAAACCTGTAGTTCTATTTGATAGAAAATTAGCATTGGATTAATTACCTAAGGTAGTTAACATAATGCTATGAATATGTTCATTCAATTATATTAATCATTTCTGTGAATTACAGGGGCTTTCCAAATGCTTTATTGCTACACATGGTTAGCCCATCAGGCCTATAATCATGGGACAACAGTGGTCTACTATCCCTACACAAGAGCAGTCTACAGTGATGCTGCTGGTTGGTTATGTAGTGCCACCATGTGGTAGAAACATGCAGCTGCAGACCCAATGGAACGCAATTCCATTGTTTATAATCAAGTGGGAAAAAATTGGAAAGTTTAAAGTTACCTAAAAACATTTAAAAGTAGTTTAATTAAACTACAGCCATTTCACCAACTTCAGTCATGTAAACTGAGTCCCCTGTAGTTTCATGGCCATAATAACGTGCGCCTATACCTCTGCACTGACAACCAAATGTGCTATTCCTTCTTACCCCAACGATTTTCACCATAATCAATTTATACATGAGGCGTGGAAGCTCTCAAAAGAGGGTTGCCATGGTGAGGATGGCTCATTAGCACGGTGGAATTAAAAGAGCCTCTTAAAAACACAGCAGCATCCCCTCTTTACTCTCCTCCTTCCCCACTCTCCTCTGTTCTAATGAGTCTCTACAGCATAAAGGGGAGCTGCAGCATATTCAGGATGCTTGGCTTAATGGAGCCTCCAGCTGATTCACTCATAAAGGGCGTGGGGCTGAGGATAAGACTGGGGGCATGTTTGTGGCCTAGGGCTGGGGTTTGAAACAAGGGTAGGGGGGTCCAGTATTGATGGGTGGGGGGGAATCGATAGTTACATATCACTATATTATTTTGGGACAATATTATATCGATATTTGACTCCAAGTGTCTATTTTGTATTGTTTTTGCTACTGTAAGTAGAGGTAGCTGGCACTAGTCTGCTGTACCTAAGCCAAAACTCTATAGCTCGTTGTCCATCTTCTATAGCGTGTTCTCCAGCCAAGTCGTTTCCGCGCATTTATTTCTCTGACTGATCAAAACTTGTTTTCTCATGCTCTCTTGTCTCTTTGCAGCAGATATATGGTGAGAAATATGTTTGGAACATCAAATCGCAGTATCGACCCGCAAGAATCGCAATACATTTCTTATCGACACCTAAGTGTTGTGATAATATTGTATCGTGAGGTCCCTGGCAACTCCCAGCCCCAGGGTCCAGGGTCGATGGCTGGGGTTTGAAACAAGGGTACAGGGGATCCAGGTTCTAAGGCTTGGGATGGGGCTAGGACTCTATGACTGAGGACATAGGACTAGGGCTCTATGACTGAGGACATAGGACTAGGGCTAGAACTCTATGACTGAGGACATAGGACTAGGGCTCTATGACTGAGGACTAGGGCTCTATGACTGAGGACTAGGGCTCTATGACTGAGGACCTAGGACTAGGGCTCTATGACTGAGGACATAAGACTAGGGCTCTATGACTGAGGACCTAGGACTAGAACTCTATGACTGAGGACATAAGACTAGGGCTCTATGACTGAGGACATAGGACTAGGGCTCTATGACTGAGGACCTAGGACTAGGGCTAGAACTCTATGACTGAGGACATAGGACTAGGGCTCTATGACTGAGGAGGGCTCTATGACTGAGGACTAGGGCTCTATGACTGAGGACATAGGACTAGGGCTCTATGACTGAGGGCTAGAACTCTATGACTGAGGACATAGGACTAGGGCTCTATGACTGATGACTAGGGCTCTATGACTGAGGACCTAGGACTAGGGCTAGAACTCTATGACTGAGGACATAGGACTAGGGCTCTATGACTGAGGACTAGGGCTCTATGACTGAGGACCTAGGACTGACTGAGGCTAGGAACTCTATGACTGAGGACATAGGACTAGGGCTCTATGACTGAGGACATAGGACTAGGGCTCTATGACTGAGGACATAGGACTAGGGCTCTATGACTGAGGGCTAGAACTCTATGACTGAGGACATAGGACTAGGGCTCTATGACTGAGGACTAGGGCTCTATGACTGAGGACCTAGGACTAGGGCTAGAACTCTATGACTGAGGACATAGGACTAGGGCTCTATGACTGAGGACTAGGGCTCTATGACTGAGGACCTAGGACTACTGAGGCTAGAACTCTATGACTGAGGACATAGGGCTAGAACTCTATGACTGAGGACCTAGGACTAGGGCTAGAACTCTATGACTGAGGACATAGGACTAGGGCTCTATGACTGAGGACATAGGACTAGGGCTCTATGACTGAGGACTAGGGCTCTATGACTGAGGACCTAGGACTAGGGCTGGGGCTCTATGACTGAGGACATAGGACTAGGGCTCTATGACTGAGGACCTAGGACTAGGGCTGGGGCTCTATGACTGAGGACATAGGACTAGGGCTCTATGACTGAGGACTAGGGCTCTATGACTGAGGACTAGGGCTCTATGACTGAGGACTAGGGCTCTATGACTGAGGACCTAGGACTAGGGCTCTATGACTGAGGACATAAGACTAGGGCTCTATGACTGAGGACCTAGGACTAGGGCTAGAACTCTATGACTGAGGACATAGGACTAGGGCTCTATGACTGAGGACTAGGGCTCTATGACTGAGGACTAGGACTCTATGACTGAGGACATAGGACTAGGGCTCTATGACTGAGGACATAGGACTAGGGCTCTATGACTGAGGACATAGGACTAGGGCTCTATGACTGAGGACATAAGACTAGGGCTCTATGACTGAGGACCTAGGACTAGGGCTGGGGCTCTATGACTGAGGACATAGGACTAGGGCTCTATGACTGAGGACCTAGGACTAGGGCTGGGGCTCTATGACTGAGGACATAGGACTAGGGCTCTATGACTGAGGACTAGGGCTCTATGACTGAGGACTAGGGCTCTATGACTGAGGACTAGGGCTCTATGACTGAGGACCTAGGACTAGGGCTCTATGACTGAGGACATAAGACTAGGGCTCTATGACTGAGGACCTAGGACTAGGGCTAGAACTCTATGACTGAGGACATAGGACTAGGGCTCTATGACTGAGGACTAGGGCTCTATGACTGAGGACTAGGACTCTATGACTGAGGACATAGGACTAGGGCTCTATGACTGAGGACATAGGACTAGGGCTCTATGACTGAGGACATAGGACTAGGGCTCTATGACTAAGGACTAGGGCTCTATGACTGAGGACTAGGACTCTATGACTGAGGACATAGGACTAGGGCTCTATGACTGAGGACTAGGGCTCTATGACTGAGGACATAGGACTAGGGCTCTATGACTGAGGACTAGGGCTCTATGACTGAGGACTAGGACTCTATGACTGAGGACATAGGACTAGGGCTCTATGACTGAGGACATAGGACTAGGGCTCTATGACTGAGGACATAGGACTAGGGCTCTATGACTGAGGACTAGGGCTCTATGACTGAGGACTAGGACTCTATGACTGAGGACATAGGACTAGGGTTCTATGACTGAGGACTAGGGCTCTATGACTGAGGACTAGGGCTCTATGACTGAGGACATAAGACTAGGGCTCTATGACTGAGGACATAGGACTAGGGCTAGAACTCTATGACTGAGGACATAGGACTAGGGCTCTATGACTGAGGGCTAGGGCTCTATGACTGAGGACTAGGGCTCTATGACTGAGGACTAGGACTAGGGCTCTATGACTGAGGACATAGGGCTAGAACTCTATGACTGAGGACATAGGACTAGGGCTCTATGACTGAGGACATAGGGCTAGAACTCTATGACTGAGGACATAGGACTAGGGCTCTATGACTGAGGACATAGGACTAGAACTCTATGACTGAGGACATAGGACTAGGGCTAGGACTCTATGACTGAGGACATAGGACTAGGGCTCTATGACTGAGGACTAGGGCTCTATGACTGAGGACTAGGACTCTATGACTGAGGACATAGGACTAGGGCTCTATGACTGAGGACTAGGGCTCTATGACTGAGGACATAGGACTAGGGCTCTATGACTGAGGACTAGGGCTCTATGACTGAGGACTAGGACTCTATGACTGAGGACATAGGACTAGGGCTCTATGACTGAGGACTAGGGCTCTATGACTGAGGACATAAGACTAGGGCTCTATGACTGAGGACATAGGACTAGGGCTCTATGACTGAGGACATAGGACTAGAACTCTATGACTGAGGACATAGGACTAGGGCTCTATGACTGAGGACTAGGGCTCTATGACTGAGGGCTAGGGCTCTATGACTGAGGACTAGGGCTCTATGACTGAGGACTAGGACTCTATGACTGAGGACATAGGACTAGGGCTCTATGACTGAGGACTAGGGCTCTATGACTGAGGACTAGGGCTCTATGACTGAGGACTAGGACTCTATGACTGAGGACATAGGACTAGGGCTCTATGACTGAGGACATAGGACTAGGGCTCTATGACTGAGGACATAGGACTAGGGCTCTATGACTGAGGACTAGGGCTCTATGACTGAGGACTAGGACTCTATGACTGAGGACATAGGACTAGGGCTCTATGACTGAGGACATAAGACTAGGGCTCTATGACTGAGGACATAGGACTAGGGCTCTATGACTGAGGACATAGGACTAGGGCTAGAACTCTATGACTGAGGACATAGGACTAGGGCTCTATGACTGAGGACTAGGGCTCTATGACTGAGGACATAAGACTAGGGCTCTATGACTGAGGACATAGGACTAGGGCTCTATGACTGAGGACATAGGACTAGAACTCTATGACTGAGGACATAGGACTAGGGCTCTATGACTGAGGACTAGGGCTCTATGACTGAGGGCTAGGGCTCTATGACTGAGGACTAGGGCTCTATGACTGAGGACTAGGACTCTATGACTGAGGACATAGGACTAGGGCTCTATGACTGAGGACTAGGGCTCTATGACTGAGGACTAGGGCTCTATGACTGAGGACTAGGGCTCTATGACTGAGGACTAGGACTCTATGACTGAGGACATAGGACTAGGGCTCTATGACTGAGGACATAGGACTAGGGCTCTATGACTGAGGACATAGGACTAGGGCTCTATGACTGAGGACTAGGGCTCTATGACTGAGGACTAGGACTCTATGACTGAGGACATAGGACTAGGGCTCTATGACTGAGGACATAAGACTAGGGCTCTATGACTGAGGACATAGGACTAGGGCTCTATGACTGAGGACATAGGACTAGGGCTAGAACTCTATGACTGAGGACATAGGACTAGGGCTCTATGACTGAGGACTAGGGCTCTATGACTGAGGACTAGGGCTCTATGACTGAGGACCTAGGACTAGGGCTCTATGACTGAGAACATAAGACTAGGGCTCTATGACTGAGGACCTAGGACTAGGGCTAGAACTCTATGACTGAGGACATAAGACTAGGGCTCTATGACTGAGGACCTAGGACTAGGGCTAGAACTCTATGACTGAGGACATAGGACTAGGGCTCTATGACTGAGGACATAGGACTAGGGCTCTATGACTGAGGACATAGGACTAGGGCTCTATGACTGAGGACTAGGGCTCTATGACTGAGGACATAGGACTAGGGCTAGAACTCTATGACTGAGGACATAGGACTAGGGCTCTATGACTGAGGACTAGGGCTCTATGACTGAGGACCTAGGACTAGGGCTAGAACTCTATGACTGAGGACATAGGACTAGGGCTCTATGACTGAGGACTAGGGCTCTATGACTGAGGACCTAGGACTAGGGCTAGAACTCTATGACTGAGGACATAGGGCTAGAACTCTATGACTGAGGACCTAGGACTAGGGCTAGAACTCTATGACTGAGGACATAGGACTAGGGCTCTATGACTGAGGACATAGGACTAGGGCTCTATGACTGAGGACTAGGGCTCTATGACTGAGGACCTAGGACTAGGGCTGGGGCTCTATGACTGAGGACATAGGACTAGGGCTCTATGACTGAGGACCTAGGACTAGGGCTGGGGCTCTATGACTGAGGACATAAGACTAGGGCTCTATGACTGAGGACATAGGACTAGGGCTCTATGACTGAGGACCTAGGACTAGGGCTCTATGACTGAGGACCTAGGACTATGACTGAGGACCTAGGACTATGACTGAGGACCTAGGACTAGGGCTCTATGACTGAGGACCTAGGACTAAGACTGAGGACCTAGGACTAAGACTGAGGACCTAGGACACTATGACTGAGGACCTAGGACTAAGACTGAGGACCTAGGACTCTATGACTGAGGACCTAGGACTATGACTGAGGACCTAGGGCTCTATGACTGAGGACCTAGGACTAAGACTGAGGGCCTAGGACTAGGGCTCTCTGACTGACGACCTAGGACTGACTGAGGACCTAGCACTAAGACTGAGGACTAGGGCTCTA
This sequence comes from Oncorhynchus nerka, assembly GCF_034236695.1. Lineage (NCBI taxonomy): Eukaryota > Metazoa > Chordata > Actinopteri > Salmoniformes > Salmonidae > Oncorhynchus > Oncorhynchus nerka. The sequence goes on from NC_088408.1 coordinate 28,447,221, forward strand.
TGACTGAGGACTAGGGCTCTATGACTGAGGACTAGGGATCTATGACTGAGGACCTAGGACTAGGGCTAGGTCTCTATGACTGAGGACTAGGGCTCTATGACTGAGGACTAGGACTCTATGACTGAGGACATAGGACTAGGGCTCTATGACTGAGGACTAGGGCTCTATGACTGAGGACATAGGACTAGGGCTCTATGACTGAGGACTAGGGCTCTATGACTGAGGACATAGGACTAGGGCTCTATGACTGAGGACATAGGACTAGGGCTAGGGCTCTATGACTGAGGACTAGGGCTCTATGACTGAGGACTAGGACTCTATGACTGAGGACATAGGACTAGGGCTCTATGACTGAGGACTAGGGCTCTATGACTGAGGACATAAGACTAGGGCTCTATGACTGAGGACATAGGACTAGGGCTCTATGACTGAGGACATAGGACTAGGGCTAGAACTCTATGACTGAGGACATAGGACTAGGGCTCTATGACTGAGGACTAGGGCTCTATGACTGAGGACTAGGGCTCTATGACTGAGGACCTAGGACTAGGGCTCTATGACTGAGGACATAAGACTAGGGCTCTGACTGAGGACCTAGGACTAGGGCTAGAACTCTATGACTGAGGACATAGGACTAGGGCTCTATGACTGAGGACTAGGGCTCTATGACTGAGGACTAGGACTCTATGACTGAGGACATAGGACTAGGGCTCTATGACTGAGGACATAGGACTAGGGCTCTATGACTGAGGACATAGGACTAGGGCTCTATGACTGAGGACTAGGGCTCTATGACTGAGGACTAGGACTCTATGACTGAGGACATAGGACTAGGGCTCTATGACTGAGGACTAGGGCTCTATGACTGAGGACATAAGACTAGGGCTCTATGACTGAGGACATAGGACTAGGGCTCTATGACTGAGGACATAGGACTAGGGCTCTATGACTGAGGACATAGGACTAGGGCTAGAACTCTATGACTGAGGACATAGGACTAGGGCTCTATGACTGAGGACTAGGGCTCTATGACTGAGGACTAGGGCTCTATGACTGAGGACCTAGGACTAGGGCTGGGGCTCTATGACTGAGGATATAAGACTAGGGCTCTATGACTGAGGACCTAGGACTAGGGCTAGAACTCTATGACTGAGGACATAAGACTAGGGCTCTATGACTGAGGACATAGGACTAGGGCTCTATGACTGAGGACTAGGGCTCTATGACTGAGGACATAGGACTAGGGCTCTATGACTGAGGACATAGGACTAGGGCTAGAACTCTATGACTGAGGACATAGGACTAGGGCTCTATGACTGAGGACTAGGGCTCTATGACTGAGGACCTAGGACTAGGGCTAGAACTCTATGACTGAGGACATAGGACTAGGGCTCTATGACTGAGGACTAGGGCTCTATGACTGAGGACCTAGGACTAGGGCTAGAACTCTATGACTGAGGGCATAGGACTAGGGCTCTATGACTGAGGACATAGGACTAGGGCTCTATGACTGAGGACTAGGGCTCTATGACTGAGGACCTAGGACTAGGGCTGGGGCTCTATGACTGAGGACATAGGACTAGGGCTCTATGACTGAGGACCTAGGACTAGGGCTGGGGCTCTATGACTGAGGACATAAGACTAGGGCTCTATGACTGAGGACATAGGACTAGGGCTCTATGACTGAGGACATAGGACTAGGGCTGAGGCTCTATGACTGAGGACATAGGACTAGGGCTCTATGACTGAGGACATAGGACTAGGGCTCTATGACTGAGGACCTAGGACTATGACTGAGGACCTAGGACTATGACTGAGGACCTAGGACTCTATGACTGAGGACCTAGGACTAAGACTGAGGACCTAGGACTAAGACTGAGGACCTAGGACACTATGACTGAGGACCTAGGACTAAGACTGAGGACCTAGGACTAGGGCTCTATGACTGAGGACCTAGGACTATGACTGAGGACCTAGGGCTCTATGACTGAGGACCTAGGACTAAGACTGAGGGCCTAGGACTAGGGCTCTCTGACTGAGGACCTAGGACTGACTGAGGACCTAGGACTAAGACTGAGGACTAGGGCTCTATGACTGAGGACCTAGGACTATGACTAAGGACCTAGGATAAGGGCTGGGCTCTATGGGACCGGGGTTGAGAATGAAGAATAATATTAATATAAGAATAATATAAGGATAATATTATGCTATTCAACCCCCTTATTAAAGGGCAATGCGCAACTGTGAATAATCATGCAACTCTCCTCTGAAAGCAATTGTAGCCACTAAAACATGCAGTACCCAATCTGATTGTATGAGGGGTAGGATTGGGAGCAACCCAGAAAGACCTCAGTGGAAGCAGCTTGGAGCTGATAAAAGCCCAATCTGATCAGAGAAGTAATTAAATAAATGAGTTTGAGCCAGGCCATTTAGTGCTTCAACACTGTTATCCTGTACTAGGCATAAATGAAGCAGGGTAACACACAGCACTGTGGTTGAATTAAATATGGCTCGGGCTGTAGTGAGGACCTAGGAACTGCACGAAGGACTCCATCCTATCAGCCTAATATTCTACTAGCCTCCTGGAAATTAATCTCCAAAAAGCACACTACAGGCCGAAAACAGGACTGCATGCTTGAGTGCGCACACACACGCGCACACACACACACACACACACACACACACACACACACACACACACACACACACACACACACACACACACACACACACACTCGGAATTAACTCACACAAGCAGTAAACAGGCTTCTCCACCTAGCTACACATATTCAGGCTGTTAATACTATTAGACAGCAGGTCAGTACAGATGAACTCTGTATGGCCTTTCAACTAAACCCTCTCTGCAATGTGTCGGCGCTGGGCAGAATGGAATGTCGCCTCACACACATCTGTAAAACATCCCCACGTAACACAAGACAGGTGACAGGGGCCCAGCCCATGAGAGGGAGAGGGGGATGAAAGAGGTAGAGGTGTAGAGGGAGACCCCAAGAGGTGCGGGTGTCCTTTCTAGTTCAGTTGGTAGAGAGCATGGCACTTGTAACACCAGGGTAGAGGGTTCAATTCCCGGGACCACCCATACATAAAATGAACGCACTTATGACTAACTCGCTTTGGATGAAAACGTCTGCTAAATGGCATGTATTATTATATTATACGGATACGGACTGATTTACCAAAGCCCTTCGTACGTCCTCACGGCCATCTTAATCTAATTCATAAGATCAGGCTCCAGCCATACACACACTATACCACTAGGGGGCTCTCCATCCTTTACAGGGGCATCAGCCAAGCTCAGAAAATAAACCACAGGTTTATCCCTAATAATGTAATCAACTCCTTAAGTAAAAGTCACACAGATGTGACAGTGTGCAGCCCCACTACCTGTCACAGACCGACAGGAGGACTCAGGTCTTAGCCACACATGATGGAACTGTCACCTATTAGAGCTTAACAAGGCAGGCGTCCCTCCATTACTCACAGAACTAACCATGCAGCACCAATTACTGCTTCATTCAATGCCGAGGGGCAGAGCCAGGGTAACTGAATTAGGCTTGGGGTTGGTGAGGCACACAGGCGAGTTAACACACACACTTCATCAGAGACATGTAAGCTTGGGGAAATTATCAGCGTTTATGAACAAACATCTTTCATTATGGGTCATTCGTGACTCTGTAGTCAAGATTGTTTGTGTTTGTGTGTGTGTGTGTGTGGGGGGAGAGAAACACAGAGACAGACACAAAGACAAAGAGCAAGAGAGAATGAGAGGGGGGAGAGCGAGAGAGAAAAATAAACTGTTTGGGATAAATCCTCTATCCCACCAAGATCAGCTATCACACTTTCTCAAACTTTGTCATCAACCCGCCAATGGTGGGATTCAGGGAAACTGTGTGTGTGTCTGTAGGGGGTGGGACTAATGTGTAACAATGTGTCTTTGTGACTGTTCCTGTTCAAATCCCACAGTTAATCAGGCAGAGGAAGGACTTCTTTTGTGTTCCCCTCCCTCAGCAGGGGCCATATAAACACACACACAAACACACACACACACACACACACACACACACACACACACACACACACTTCTGGGGCATGGGTTGACACCATTGTCTAGTTTTCAACGATGAAATAAATCCTCTTATCCTTCATCTCAACCTCTGTTTCCATCTCCTCAGCGATCCCCTCTCCTATAGCTGTGTATGTATAGCTATAAACCATGCTAATCCATGACTGGATAAAGGAGAGGTGCTTGACCAAACGGGTAATGCGGTCCGATGTAAGGTGTGCTGCCGACCGTGTTTAAGGCGTCAGCCTCAGTCATGTCACAGAGATATGACCAACGAGGTCAAGGTAAATGGAAGTCTTGACCAGATCAGAGAGAGAAGGAGAGAAAGAGCTTCATGTACAGTGCAGGGAAAAGTATTTGCCCCCTTTCTGATTTTCTCTATTTTTTGCATATTTGTGATACTGAATGTTATCAGGTCTTCAACCAAAACCTAATATTAGATAAAGAGAACATGAGTTTACAAATACCCCCCAAAATGATACTTATTTTATGTATTGAATTAACAAAGTTATGCAACATCCCTGTTTGAAAAGTAATTGCCCCCTTCCACTCAACAGGAGCTGAATCGCAGCTGGGTCATGCAGTTTATGCTTGAAAACCCACAAATGTCGCTGAGTTAAAGCAGTTCTGCATGGACAAGTTGGCCAAAATTCCTCCACAGCGATGTGAGAGACTGATCAACAACTACAGGAAGTGTTTGGTTGGAGTCATTGCAGCTAAAGGTGGAACAACCAGTTATTGAGTGTAAGAGGGCAATTACTTTTTCACACAGGGACATTGGGTGTGGCGTAACTTTGTTTATGAAATAAATACGTAATTGTTGTGTTATTTGTTTACTCAGGTTCCCTTTATCTAATATCAGGTTTTGGTTGAAGATCTGATAACATTCCGTCTTAAAAATTGAACATTTGAAAGGGGGCAAATAGTTTTCCGGAGTTACGTGATGTATATGTAAGGCTTGATACAAGACAAACACTCTCATTTACACTAACCACAGTCAAATTCCCCATGCAGGTTTCCCTCACCTCCCTCTAGTTCTCAAAAAAGCCCACTGATTTCATTAGGGCCTATTTCCATTTCCCATTACTATTCCAGAAGGAAGCCTGCTCCTCTGCCACTCAGAGGTCCTCTGGGCCCCCGGGGGAGCTGTTGGCTGTGATTGGTCAAACCATGGACCTGCGTGTGTATGCCCACTGGGGGGCTTATGGAGGATCTGGAGAACACCTGCTACACATCTAAACTGGCAACTAAAGAACATGAGAGAGGAGGGAGAAGAGAGACAAGACAGATAGAATGGGTAGAGAACGGATACTGTAAGACAGGAAGGAAAACGGTGAATAAAGTGGAAGGTGTATAAAGAGAAGAAGAGCATAGAGGAAGAGAGATGTACAAGAGAGACAGGAAGGAATTACACCTAGCCTCAAAGCTCTGTGTCAGCTGCCGTCTGTTCACCGTAGCGTAAATACAGCGTGACTAGAGCGTTAATACAACGTACAGCGCGGGCACAATACTGTACCAATGTGGACAACATCTTGAGCTGTCGCGGCGCATTAACCAAAACAGGCCTGAGCAGGGACGCTAGTCTGGCTCGCATTGTTACGCTAAACACATAAGAATAAGTGATTCATCACACACACACACACACACACACACACACACACACACACACACACACACAAGCGCAATATCATAAAGACTCAGTACAGTATTAGTCTAGCAACATTTTGTTTATTGACCAATGACTATAAAAACCTCTCTCTTCACCCCATTCGATGGGTTCTTTATTAACTCTCCAAGGTGAAAGTCAGTCACCTCGGTTACCTACTACTGTCCCCCACGTCACCACATCCTGTCATCTCTGTCACAGTCCAACACAGGGATGTCCCATCACCCCCAGCTGCCGGCTATGGTTCAGGGTTCCTCTTTATTTGTGTATCTTACTGCACATTCTGATGTCCGGTGTCTGCACTCAGCATGCATTGACATGTTCGGACACACACTCAAATACACACACACGGCACCCATACATTACAGTAACTGCAAAACATTCAGCATATTTCTAGAATTTAGGAAGAGAAAGGCCTAGAAAGAAAAATACTAAAGACTAACTTTTATCATGGATGGGTTGTTTATGTGCTATCAATTAATGGTAATATCTGGGCGCTGCTCCCAGAGGTCGTGTAACTAACTCCCTGATGCCCTCAGCTCGGCCGCCAGAACCTCTGCCACCACTCACAGGTCAAAGGTTAGAGGTCACCACAGCACACCCTGATGGCAAAACAAATGACCCCCAACGAAGGAGTCACACACTCGCTCTGACTCACACACACACACACAAAAAAAACAAGGACAGACGGCACAGATCAAACAATTACAACTACTGCAAATCACATAATGGGAGGAGACAAAGCACCGGGTTGAGAGTGGCTGTACCACATGTCTCCCATAGAAACACACTAACACTGTTCCAACAGGATAGTCTAAAACAACATTACTGACAAGGCCTGTTCACAACAACAGATTTGTCTCTGTATGCAGCAAAGCCACTATGAGCATTCCAGTGTTTCCCCTAGGATTTTTTCAGCAGCAGTGGCAAAGTTAGCATAGGGTATGGGGAGGGGTTGTAGAAGTGGGCGTGGCCAATGGACGGTCTCCGACCCAACATTTTAGAGGCCCTTCTCTTGGCCGCAGAAACAAAACGTTGCTGTTTTAAAGCTACTTTCCTGCAATTCTACACATTTTGCCATGGGGCTAAGAGAAAATGTGCAGTTTTAAAGATAATTTCTACACATTTTGCAATGGCTTATGCTACCTGAGTTACAATTTCTTTGGGGGAACATTACCTTGTTGGAATTGTAGATTCTTCCGAACGGTCTAGTTTTTATTTTGGTGATTGTTAGTTCTCTCTTATTAAAAATATATAACTCTACAATATTTTCTACACACTTTATATCTGGTTTCAGTAGTTTAAGTTTACACTGAAAATGTTTTACCATCCCAATGTTTTGGAGTGGCAGCAATGGTTTAGCAGCGGTGGAATATAGGGGAAACACTGCATTCACACTATAGTATAGATTAGAATATAAAGCAATCTACCATTGCAGTCCAACAGTTCCAGCCACGTGTGTCTCAACAGCACACAACAGCCTGAACCAAACAAAACACTACTGTCCCTGTCACACAACCAGTAAAACCCTCATTCTAAAGCCGACCGACTCCAGTCTTAGTAGTGTGTTCTGTTCTACCTTGGTGAGAAGTTCTACCTTGGCCATCCTGGTAGGTGTGTGTGTGTCCCAAGGAGCCCTTGGTCTCGGGTCCTAGCAGTCCTGGTTTGGGCGTCCACAGAGAGTCCTGTCTCTGGTGGACCTTGGTGGAGAGCAGGCGGCGGCGCAGGCTGCCCTCGGACCTACGGATGGGCCCTGAAGCATGGGGCTGGACTGGTAGGTTGTTGCCCATCTCGGAGGTGTTGTGGAAAGCCTTCTTCCCTCCCGAGTCCTCATAGCAGGCGGCCTTGTGCCAGCAGCTGACCACCGGCTTGGAGGAGAGGCACTGCACATATGCGATCATCCTCTCTCTGTCTCTAAGACCCTCGAGCCCCCCTCACTGCCCTCCCACTTGGTACAGGGGCTTGTGTGTGCGTGTGTGTCAACCTCCTATTTTCTCTCTCTAGCCCCTAGACCCTCAATAGGACTCCCCCTTCTCTCACCCCCCTCTCTCCAGGAAGGATGAAGGGATGGGAGGGGCTGGTTTTCATGGTTTTAAGTTTTTGCAACCCGCAGGGGACACTCTCCTCCCTCCAGACCACAATCTCCAAAAGGCAGCCTCTCCCCCTCCCAATCTCCTCCTCTCTTTTTATTCTGTCTTTCTCTCCCTCTCTCAGGGGCTTCTATTGACTTGCATTGATTTGCCTGACAAAAGGGAGGAATATGCAGTGTCAGATTACAAGCTCTATTTCCAAAACAAATACGGTGAATCTTCCAAAATCCAGCACACCTCAAAAATATCAACCTCAAATCCGATTTAGCAAAAACCCCAAATCGGAAGTTTCGGTAAAAAAAAAAAGTTGGATTCCAATTCCGAAAAGACCAGGAGAAATGTGGTGAAATATTCTGAGAATGTGTAAAAGTGTTTAAACAAAGGTCTCCACCCCCAGCAGGAAATAGCTGAGGTTACAATATGATTCTTCTCACGTCACAATTGTAACTTTCTCCAAAACGCTCCTCACTGGTTTTCAATACTCCAACGAAGTGTGTAGAACTCAAGAGGAACACAGTCAGGGTGTATGTGGGACGGAGACACCCTCTAGAACAAATGCAAGAGGTGATGAAAAGACATACCCCTGGTGAATAGGTGAGTAGCAACTCTCCAGCACAAAGTGTGTGAAGGATGAGTATCGTGAGGTGAGTTTCTCCCCCTCCTTTTCTTCTCTCTCTCCAACTGACCATCAGCTTTGCCCCTTGGCCTCTCCTCCTCTCCCCCCTCCTTTATAGGTCTAATCTGTAATTCCAGATTATCTAGTCCTAGTCCCTTTACAGAGACAGCAGACACGGAGAGCACTACAGATGGACGCCATCCTGCTGCTAATTAACCCTGGTGTAACGGTCAGCCTGCCAGCGTGTGTGGCACCTTAGATGACAACTGCCAGTCATTACAGGTGTGACCTGGAGGATGCAAATAGAACCAGACAAAACACAGACCAATAGACAGACAAAAATGGACAGAAACAGACAAAGAGACACACAGACACATCTAGACAACAGTTAAAGGTTTCGCCTCTTCTGCAACAACGGTCCACCTGTGTGTTATTCTAGACTAGGCCACTACATATAGAGCTGTGTGTTATTCTAGACTAGGCCACTACATATAGAGCTGTGTGTTATTCTAGACTAGACCACTACATATAGAGTTGTGTGTTATTCTAGACTAGGCCACTACATATAGAGCTGTGTGTTATTCTAGACTAGACCACTACATATAGAGTTGTGTGTTATTCTAGACTAGGCCACTACATATAGAGTTGTGTGTTATTCTAGACTAGGCCACTACATATAGAGCTGTGTGTTATTCTAGACTAGGCCACTACATATAGAGCAGTGTGTTATTCTAGACTAGGCCACTACATATAGAGCTGTGTGTTATTCTAGACTAGGCCACTACATATAGAGCTGTGTGTTATTCTAGACTAGGCCACTACATATAGAGTTGTGTGTTATTCTAGACTAGACAACTACATATAGAGCTGTGTGTTATTCTAGACTAGGCCACTACATATAGAGTTGTGTGTTATTCTAGACTAGGCCACTACATATAGAGTTGTGTGTTATTCTAGACTAGGCCACTACATATAGAGCTGTGTGTTATTCTAGACTAGGCCACTACATATAGAGTTGTGTGTTATTCTAGACTAGGCCACTACATATAGAGCTGTGTGTTATTCTAGACTAGGCCACTACATATAGAGTTGTGTGTTATTCTAGACTAGGCCACTACATATAGAGTTGTGTGTTATTCTAGACTAGGCCACTACATATAGAGTTGTGTGTTATTCTAGACTAGGCCACTACATATAGAGTTGTGTGTTATTCTAGACTAGGCCACTACATATAGAGTTGTGTGTTATTCTAGACTAGACCACTACATATAGAGTTGTGTGTTATTCTAGACTAGGCCACTACATATAGAGTTGTGTGTTATTCTAGACTAGGCCACTACATATAGAGTTGTGTGTTATTCTAGACTAGGCCACTACATATAGAGTTGTGTGTTATTCTAGACTAGGCCACTACATATAGAGTTGTGTGTTATTCTAGACTAGGCCACTACATATAGAGTTGTGTGTTATTCTAGACTAGGCCACTACATATAGAGTTGTGTGTTATTCTAGACTAGACCACTACATATAGAGCTGTGTGTTATTCTAGACTAGGCCACTACATATAGAGTTGTGTGTTATTCTAGACTAGACCACTACATATAGAGCTGTGTGTTATTCTAGACTAGGCCACTACATATAGAGCTGTGTGTTATTCTAGACTAGGCCACTACATATAGAGTTGTGTTTTATTCTAGACTAGACCACTACATATAGAGCTGTGTGTTATTCTAGACTAGGCCACTACATATAGAGTTGTGTGTTATTCTAGACTAGGCCACTACATATAGAGCTGTGTGTTATTCTAGACTAGGCCACTACATATAGAGCTGTGTGTTATTCTAGACTAGGCCACTACATATAGAGTTGTGTGTTATTCTAGACTAGGCCACTACATATAGAGTTGTGTGTTATTCTAGACTAGGCCACTACATATAGAGTTGTGTGTTATTCTAGACTAGGCCACTACATATAGAGTTGTGTGTTATTCTAGACTAGGCCACTACATATAGAGTTGTGTGTTATTCTAGACTAGGCCACTACATATAGAGCTGTGTGTTATTCTAGACTAGGCCACTACATATAGAGTTGTGTGTTATTCTAGACTAGGCCACTACATATAGAGCTGTGTGTTATTCTAGACTAGACCACTACATATAGAGCTGTGTGTTATTCTAGACTAGGCCACTACATATAGAGTTGTGTGTTATTCTAGACTAGGCCACTACATATAGAGCTGTGTGTTATTCTAGACTAGGCCACTACATAGAGAGCTGTGTGTTATTCTAGACTAGGCCACTACATATAGAGTTGTGTTTTATTCTAGACTAGACCACTACATATAGAGCTGTGTGTTATTCTAGACTAGGCCACTACATATAGAGCTGTGTGTTATTCTAGACTAGGCCACTACATATAGAGCTGTGTGTTATTCTAGACTAGGCCACTACATATAGAGCTGTGTGTTATTCTAGACTAGGCCACTACATATAGAGCTGTGTGTTATTCTAGACTAGGCCACTACATATAGAGTTGTGTTTTATTCTAGACTAGACCACTACATATAGAGCTGTGTGTTATTCTAGACTAGGCCACTACATATAGAGCTGTGTGTTATTCTAGACTAGGCCACTACATATAGAGCTGTGTGTTATTCTAGACTAGGCCACTACATATAGAGCTGTGTGTTATTCTAGACTAGGCCACTACATATAGAGTTGTGTGTTATTCTAGACTAGGCCACTACATATAGAGTTGTGTGTTATTCTAGACTAGACCACTACATATAGAGCTGTGTGTTATTCTAGACTAGGCCACTACATATAGAGCTGTGTGTTATTCTAGACTAGGCCACTACATAGAGAGCTGTGTGTTATTCTAGACTAGGCCACTACATATAGAGTTGTGTTTTATTCTAGACTAGACCACTACATATAGAGCTGTGTGTTATTCTAGACTAGGCCACTACATATAGAGCTGTGTGTTATTCTAGACTAGGCCACTACATATAGAGTTGTGTTTTATTCTAGACTAGGCCACTACATATAGAGCTGTGTGTTATTCTAGACTAGGCCACTACATATAGAGTTGTGTGTTATTCTAGACTAGACCACTACATATAGAGCTGTGTGTTATTCTAGACTAGGCCACTACATATAGAGTTGTGTGTTATTCTAGACTAGACCACTACATATAGAGCTGTGTGTTATTCTAGACTAGGCCACTACATATAGAGTTGTGTGTTATTCTAGACTAGGCCACTACATATAGAGCTGTGTGTTATTCTAGACTAGGCCACTACATATAGAGTTGTGTGTTATTCTAGACTAGGCCACTACATATAGAGTTGTGTGTTATTCTAGACTAGGCCACTACATATAGAGTTGTGTGTTATTCTAGACTAGGCCACTACATATAGAGCTGTGTGTTATTCTAGACTAGGCCACTACATATAGAGTTGTGTGTTATTCTAGACTAGGCCACTACATATAGAGTTGTGTGTTATTCTAGACTAGACCACTACATATAGAGCTGTGTGTTATTCTAGACTAGGCCACTACATATAGAGTTGTGTGTTATTCTAGACTAGGCCACTACATATAGAGCTGTGTGTTATTCTAGACTAGGCCACTACATATAGAGTTGTGTGTTATTCTAGACTAGGCCACTACATATAGAGCTGTGTGTTATTCTAGACTAGGCCACTACATATAGAGTTGTGTGTTATTCTAGACTAGGCCACTACATATAGAGTTGTGTGTTATTCTAGACTAGGCCACTACTATAGAGTTGTGTGTTATTCTAGACTAGGCCACTACATATAGAGTTGTGTGTTATTCTAGACTAGGCCACTACATATAGAGTTGTGTGTTATTCTAGACTAGGCCACTACATATAGAGTTGTGTGTTATTCTAGACTAGGCCACTACATATAGAGTTGTGTGTTATTCTAGACTAGACCACTACATATAGAGCTGTGTGTTATTCTAGACTAGGCCACTACATATAGAGTTGTGTGTTATTCTAGACTAGACCACTACATATAGAGCTGTGTGTTATTCTAGACTAGGCCACTACATATAGAGCTGTGTGTTATTCTAGACTAGGCCACTACATATAGAGTTGTGTTTTATTCTAGACTAGACCACTACATATAGAGCTGTGTGTTATTCTAGACTAGGCCACTACATATAGAGTTGTGTGTTATTCCAGACTAGGCCACTACATATAGAGCTGTGTGTTATTCTAGACTAGGCCACTACATATAGAGCTGTGTGTTATTCTAGACTAGGCCACTACATATAGAGTTGTGTGTTATTCTAGACTAGGCCACTACATATAGAGTTGTGTGTTATTCTAGACTAGGCCACTACATATAGAGTTGTGTGTTATTCTAGACTAGGCCACTACATATAGAGTTGTGTGTTATTCTAGACTAGGCCACTACATATAGAGTTGTGTGTTATTCTAGACTAGGCCACTACATATAGAGCTGTGTGTTATTCTAGACTAGGCCACTACATATAGAGTTGTGTGTTATTCTAGACTAGGCCACTACATATAGAGCTGTGTGTTATTCTAGACTAGACCACTACATATAGAGCTGTGTGTTATTCTAGACTAGGCCACTACATATAGAGTTGTGTGTTATTCTAGACTAGGCCACTACATATAGAGCTGTGTGTTATTCTAGACTAGGCCACTACATAGAGAGCTGTGTGTTATTCTAGACTAGGCCACTACATATAGAGTTGTGTTTTATTCTAGACTAGACCACTACATATAGAGCTGTGTGTTATTCTAGACTAGGCCACTACATATAGAGCTGTGTGTTATTCTAGACTAGGCCACTACATATAGAGCTGTGTGTTATTCTAGACTAGGCCACTACATATAGAGTTGTGTTTTATTCTAGACTAGACCACTACATATAGAGCTGTGTGTTATTCTAGACTAGGCCACTACATATAGAGCTGTGTGTTATTCTAGACTAGGCCACTACATATAGAGCTGTGTGTTATTCTAGACTAGGCCACTACATATAGAGTTGTGTGTTATTCTAGACTAGGCCACTACATATAGAGTTGTGTGTTATTCTAGACTAGACCACTACATATAGAGCTGTGTGTTATTCTAGACTAGGCCACTACATATAGAGCTGTGTGTTATTCTAGACTAGGCCACTACATAGAGAGCTGTGTGTTATTCTAGACTAGGCCACTACATATAGAGTTGTGTGTTATTCTAGACTAGACCACTACATATAGAGCTGTGTGTTATTCTAGACTAGGCCACTACATATAGAGTTGTGTGTTATTCTAGACTAGACCACTACACATAGAGTTGTGTGTTATTCTAGACTAGGCCACTACATATAGAGTTGTGTGTTATTCTAGACTAGACCACTACATATAGAGCTGTGTGTTATTCTAGACTAGGCCACTACATATAGAGCTGTGTGTTATTCTAGACTAGGCCACTACATATAGAGCTGTGTGTTATTCTAGACTAGGCCACTACATATAGAGCTGTGTGTTATTCTAGACTAGGCCACTACATATAGAGCTGTGTGTTATTCTAGACTAGGCCACTACATATAGAGTTGTGTGTTATTCTAGACTAGGCCACTACATATAGAGCTGTGTGTTATTCTAGACTAGGCCACTACATATAGAGTTGTGTGTTATTCTAGACTAGGCCACTACATATAGAGCTGTGTGTTATTCTAGACTAGGCCACTACATATAGAGTTGTGTTTTATTCTAGACTAGGCCACTACATATAGAGCTGTGTGTTATTCTAGACTAGGCCACTACATATAGAGTTGTGTGTTATTCTAGACTAGGCCACTACATATAGAGTTGTGTGTTATTCTAGACTAGGCCACTACATATAGAGCTGTGTGTTATTCTAGACTAGGCCACTACATATAGAGTTGTGTGTTATTCTAGACTAGGCCACTACATATAGAGCTGTGTGTTATTCTAGACTAGGCCACTACATAGAGAGCTGTGTGTTATTCTAGACTAGGCCACTACATATAGAGTTGTGTTTTATTCTAGACTAGACCACTACATATAGAGCTGTGTGTTATTCGAGACTAGGCCACTACATATAGAGCTGTGTGTTATTCTAGACTAGGCCACTACATATAGAGTTGTGTTTTATTCTAGACTAGGCCACTACATATAGAGCTGTGTGTTATTCTAGACTAGGCCACTACATATAGAGTTGTGTGTTATTCTAGACTAGACCACTACATATAGAGCTGTGTGTTATTCTAGACTAGGCCACTACATATAGAGTTGTGTGTTATTCTAGACTAGACCACTACATATAGAGCTGTGGGTTATTCTAGACTAGGCCACTACATATAGAGCTGTGTGTTATTCTAGACTAGGCCACTACATATAGAGTTGTGTGTTATTCTAGACTAGGCCACTACATATAGAGTTGTGTGTTATTCTAGACTAGACCACTACATATAGAGCTGTGTGTTATTCTAGACTAGGCCACTACATATAGAGCTGTGTGTTATTCTAGACTAGGCCACTACATATAGAGCTGTGTGTTATTCTAGACTAGGCCACTACATATAGAGTTGTGTGTTATTCTAGACTAGGCCACTACCACTACATATAGAGCTGTGTGTTATTCTAGACTGGGCCACTACATATAGAGTTGTGTGTTATTCTAGACTAGACCACTACATATAGAGCTGTGTGTTATTCTAGACTAGGCCACTACATATAGAGTTGTGTGTTATTCTAGACTAGGCCACTACATATAGAGCTGTGTGTTATTCTAGACTAGACCACTACATATAGAGCTGTGTGTTATTCTAGACTAGGCCACTACATATAGAGCTGTGTGTTATTCTAGACTAGGCCACTACATAGAGAGCTGTGTGTTATTCTAGACTAGGCCACTACATATAGAGTTGTGTTTTATTCTAGACTAGACCACTACATATAGAGCTGTGTGTTATTCTAGACTAGGCCACTACATATAGAGCTGTGTGTTATTCTAGACTAGGCCACTACATATAGAGTTGTGTTTTATTCTAGACTAGGCCACTACATATAGAGCTGTGTGTTATTCTAGACTAGGCCACTACATATAGAGTTGTGTGTTATTCTAGACTAGACCACTACATATAGAGCTGTGTGTTATTCTAGACTAGGCCACTACATATAGAGTTGTGTGTTATTCTAGACTAGACCACTACATATAGAGCTGTGGGTTATTCTAGACTAGGCCACTACATATAGAGCTGTGTGTTATTCTAGACTAGGCCACTACATATAGAGTTGTGTGTTATTCTAGACTAGGCCACTACATATAGAGTTGTGTGTTATTCTAGACTAGACCACTACATATAGAGCTGTGTGTTATTCTAGACTAGGCCACTACATATAGAGCTGTGTGTTATTCTAGACTAGGCCACTACATATAGAGCTGTGTGTTATTCTAGACTAGGCCACTACATATAGAGTTGTGTGTTATTCTAGACTAGGCCACTACATATAGAGTTGTGTGTTATTCTAGACTAGACCACTACATATAGAGCTGTGTGTTATTCTAGACTGGGCCACTACATATAGAGTTGTGTGTTATTCTAGACTAGACCACTACATATAGAGCTGTGTGTTATTCTAGACTAGGCCACTACATATAGAGTTGTGTGTTATTCTAGACTAGGCCACTACATATAGAGCTGTGTGTTATTCTAGACTAGACCACTACATATAGAGCTGTGTGTTATTCTAGACTAGGCCACTACATATAGAGCTGTGTGTTATTCTAGACTAGACCACTACATATAGAGCTGTGTGTTATTCTAGACTAGGCCACTACATATAGAGTTGTGTGTTATTCTAGACTAGACCACTACACATAGAGTTGTGTGTTATTCTAGACTAGGCCACTACATATAGAGTTGTGTGTTATTCTAGACTAGACCACTACATATAGAGCTGTGTGTTATTCTAGACTAGGCCACTACATATAGAGCTGTGTGTTATTCTAGACTAGGCCACTACATATAGAGCTGTGTGTTATTCTAGACTAGGCCACTACATATAGAGCTGTGTGTTATTCTAGACTAGGCCACTACATATAGAGCTGTGTGTTATTCTAGACTAGGCCACTACATATAGAGTTGTGTGTTATTCTAGACTAGGCCACTACATATAGAGCTGTGTGTTATTCTAGACTAGGCCACTACATATAGAGCTGTGTGTTATTCTAGACTAGGCCACTACATATAGAGTTGTGTGTTATTCTAGACTAGGCCACTACATATAGAGTTGTGTGTTATTCTAGACTAGACCACTACATATAGAGCTGTGTGTTATTCTAGACTGGGCCACTACATATAGAGTTGTGTGTTATTCTAGACTAGACCACTACATATAGAGCTGTGTGTTATTCTAGACTAGGCCACTACATATAGAGTTGTGTGTTATTCTAGACTAGGCCACTACATATAGAGCTGTGTGTTATTCTAGACTAGACCACTACATATAGAGCTGTGTGTTATTCTAGACTAGGCCACTACATAGAGAGCTGTGTGTTATTCTAGACTAGGCCACTACATATAGAGTTGTGTTTTATGCTAGACTAGACCACTACATATAGAGCTTTGTGTTATTCTAGACTAGGCCACTACATATAGAGCTGTGTGTTATTCTAGACTAGGCCACTACATATAGAGTTGTGTTTTATTCTAGACTAGGCCACTACATATAGAGCTGTGTGTTATTCTAGACTAGGCCACTACATATAGAGTTGTGTGTTATTCTAGACTAGACCACTACATATAGAGCTGTGTGTTATTCTAGACTAGGCCACTACATATAGAGCTGTGTGTTATTCTAGACTAGGCCACTACATATAGAGTTGTGTGTTATTCTAGACTAGGCCACTACATATAGAGCTGTGTGTTATTCTAGACTAGGCCACTACATATAGAGTTGTGTGTTATTCTAGACTAGGCCACTACATATAGAGCTGTGTGTTATTCTAGACTAGGCCACTACAAATAGAGCTGTGTGTTATTCTAGACTAGGCCACTACATATAGAGCTGTGTGTTATTCTAGACTAGGCCACTACATATAGAGTTGTGTGTTATTCTAGACTAGGCCACTACATATAGAGCTGTGTGTTATTCTAGACTAGGCCACTACATATAGAGTTGTGTGTTATTCTAGACTAGGCCACTACATATAGAGCTGTGTGTTATTCTAGACTAGGCCACTACATATAGAGTTGTGTGTTATTCTAGACTAGGCCACTACATATAGAGCTGTGTGTTATTCTAGACTAGGCCACTACATATAGAGCTGTGTGTTATTCTAGACTAGGCCACTACATATAGAGTTGTGTTTTATTCTAGACTAGACCACTACATATAGAGCTGTGTGTTATTCTAGACTAGGCCACTACATATAGAGCTGTGTGTTATTCTAGACTAGGCCACTACATATAGAGTTGTGTGTTATTCTAGACTAGGCCACTACATATAGAGCTGTGTGTTATTCTAGACTAGGCCACTACATATAGAGCTGTGTGTTATTCTAGACTAGGCCACTACATATAGAGTTGTGTGTTATTCTAGACTAGGCCACTACATATAGAGTTGTGTGTTATTCTAGACTAGGCCACTACATATAGAGTTGTGTGTTATTCTAGACTAGGCCACTACATATAGAGCTGTGTGTTATTCTAGACTAGGCCACTACATATAGAGTTGTGTGTTATTCTAGACTAGGCCACTACATATAGAGTTGTGTGTTATTCTAGACTAGGCCACTACATATAGAGTTGTGTGTTATTCTAGACTAGGCCACTACATATAGAGCTGTGTGTTATTCTAGACTAGGCCACTACATATAGAGTTGTGTGTTATTCTAGACTAGGCCACTACATATAGAGCTGTGTGTTATTCTAGACT
Source organism: Oncorhynchus nerka (assembly GCF_034236695.1). Taxonomy (NCBI): domain Eukaryota; kingdom Metazoa; phylum Chordata; class Actinopteri; order Salmoniformes; family Salmonidae; genus Oncorhynchus; species Oncorhynchus nerka. The sequence continues at coordinate 28,465,630 of NC_088408.1, forward strand.
AGGCCACTACATATAGAGCTGTGTGTTATTCTAGACTAGGCTACTACATATAGAGCTGTGTGTTATTCTAGACTAGGCCACTACATATAGAGCTGTGTGTTATTCTAGACTAGGCCACTACATATAGAGTTGTGTGTTATTCTAGACTAGGCCACTACATATAGAGTTGTGTGTTATTCTAGACTAGGCCACTACATATAGAGTTGTGTGTTATTCTAGACTAGGCCACTACATATAGAGTTGTGTGTTATTCTAGACTAGGCCACTACATATAGAGCTGTGTGTTATTCTAGACTAGGCCACTACATATAGAGTTGTGTGTTATTCTAGACTAGGCCACTACATATAGAGTTGTGTGTATCATATGGATCAATCATCACTAATCAGATTGTTGGGGGCATTGGAGCTTAGAGCAGTGACAGAGCTGCTGACCAGCAGAGGGGGAGAGGAGATAGAATGATTGGCCAGGGAAACACACAGGCTTTATTTAATTTACACCACAGCAATGATGACTAGGCAGATTATAAAACATATAAAAGCATAGACAAACGCATGCACACACACACCAAAATGTTGCGGGTAGAGCCTCTTCAAAAAGACTACTGACAACCCTGAACTGATGCAAGGCAGAAAAGGCAGATAGAAACAGAAATGCAGAGGAAGGGAGGGATTCACAGTAGTAACTAAATGAGAAAAAACAAACACCACACAGCAGCTCCATCTAGTGGTACAATATCATCACTTCAAGGATCCATGTATGGAGTACTGTGGTAGAGAAACCAGACACTGAAAGTAACTCCACTATAACCTAATCTAGCAGAGTGTGTTTAATGGGCACTCCCGACAGTACCTCTGTCTGTCTTTATAAGGTACAGGAAAGTAAGGGTGAGGTGAGGTTCTGATAAGACATACAGACAGACAGACAGACAGACAGACAGACAGACAGACAGACAGACAGACAGACAGACAGACAGACAGACAGACAGACAGACAGACAGACAGACAGTGATACATACATACACACAGACACACAGACAGACAGACAGACAGACAGACAGACAGACAGACAGACAGACAGACAGACAGACAGACAGACAGACAGACAGACAGACAGACAGACAGACAGACAGACAGACAGACAGACAGACAGACAGACAGACAGACAGACAGACAGACACACACAGACAGACAGACAGACAGACAGACAGACAGACAGACATGGTTTTAGCTCCAGGACAATGAACAGGAAACCAGTGTTCTTACATTGTCAAAGGATCTGATTAGCTTGTAAAGACACACAAACAAGCAGACTGAACAGTAACAAATATAGAGAGGAGTGAAATGATGGATAAAGGTCAAATACCATATGGAAGTAGGGTCAGTGTGTGCCCTGCCAGTAGGGTCAGTGTGTGCCCTGGACAGTGGACACACTCACACATACATTAGTGGTAGCATCAGCACAATAGGGGTCGCTTGGACCAACACACAGACACATTAGCAGCCTTGCCTTTGACAGAACTAACTAAACAGTGGGGGGTTCAAACTGACACAGTGACCGGCACACACACACACACACACACACACACACAGACAGTGTGTGAGTCAGTCAGGGTTCAGTACTGCATGGGTAGATAACCCCCCGGCCCAACATGCAGTGTGGCCGGTCTTTCTCAGCCCACTGGTTCTGAATGGGGATTATGGGTAGTCAGTCAGGAGGTGAGCGTGTGTGTGTGTGTGACTACACCTCCCAGACAATTCTGTTGATGCCCACGCGGGTCCACACTGGGAAGAGCTCATCCACTGTGTGTGTGTGTGTGTGTGTGTGTAAGCACACTTGCGTGGGCCCGTGCGTACCTTTGTGTGTGCTTGTACAGGGGGATATTACGGAAGGCTCAGAGAAAATGGTTTCCAGAGAGACCCAGGGGGGCTACATGTGGGGAGAGTGGGAAAACACCTGCATGCTGTGTTCTGTTTGTCTGAAGAATCATCATGTTGGAGTCAGCTATTGTCTAAGGAGCTCAGGCTAACAAAACTCATCCATTGTCTACAGGAGGACTATGGAAAACTTAGCCATTGTCTCAAACCAATTGTAGCGAACAGAAATTGTCCATTATCTAGAACTCCTGCTTGTCAACAGAACTCATTCGTAGTCTACAGGACTCATCCATAGTGAGAACTTGTTCTACAGAACTCAGGAGTCATCCATTGTCTTTGGAACTTCACCTCCGTAGTCTAACCTACTTTCTGTAGCATCTTAAATGGTGAACTGAAAGTGAATAAGCTAAATAAAAACAAAGTCAAAGCTTATCAACACGTAGGGTCACTAATAGCTCTAAAACTCATCCCTCCCTCCTCCTCTAAAACTCATCCCTCCTCCTCTAAAACTCATGCCTATTCCTCTAAAACTCATGCCTCCTCCTCTAAAACTCATCCACTAAAACTCATCCCCCATCCTCTAAAACTCATGCCTCCTCCTCTAAAACTCATCCCTCCTCCTCTAAAACGCATCCCTCCTCCTCTAAAACGCATCCCTCTAATAACTCTAGTAGCTCTAAAACTCAGATCAGACTGGCCTGGTCCTCCATACAGGCTGTGATGAGGGTGTTAAATGCTATCACAGGTTATACATAGGTCTGGACCCAGCCACTAACATGGAGAGACAACACCTGACCCCCAGCTATCCCAAGAGTGTATGGAACTCACAGACACATTGCTTAAATTCACACTCACATACACACTCTCACGTAAAACATGACCATCCCCAAATGTGTTACTTTATATCAATGAGAAAACTTGTGCATGTGCTCATAAGTGCTCATCATTACACACACCCACACACCTCCATAACACATGTTTGCTACACACACCTGAGATTCACAATGGACACCAGAGGGAGAAGTTGACAGACTTTACACTGTTTTAGCTTCACACTGTAATAAGTCACAGCGTGAATCTCTATGAATCTCCACTACTCCAAGTCTCAGAGCAGTGACGTTTGAAACGCTATTAGCGCGCACCCCGCTAACTAGCTAGCCATTTCACATCGGTTACACCAGCCATTAGGCTGATAGGCTTGAAGTCATAAACAGTGATGTGCTTGTGAAGAGCTGCTGGCAAAAAACACGAAAGTGCTGTTTGAATGAATGCTTACGAGCCTGCTGGTGCCTACCACCGCTCTACACCTAACCCACTGCCATCAACTTCTACACAGAGAACTCAGTTACAGCAGAGTCAATCTATTCTAAACCCAAAACAACAGTTGTATCATGAAGTACAGTGCCTTCAGAAAATATTCATACCTCTTGACTTACTGCACATTTTGTTGTGTTACAGCCTAAATTCAAAACTGGTTTTAAAAAAAAGGTTCTCACCCATTTATAGACAATTCCGCATAATGACAAAGTGAAAACGTGGTTTTAGATTTTTTTGCAAAATGTATTGAAAATGAAATATGAAAAATGCTGTGTTGATTTGCCACAAACATAACACTTTGTATTCAGGACATAAAGTGAATTTCTTTGCTACATGTTGCAGTTTTACTTTAGTGCCTTATTGCATACAGGATGCATGTTTAGGAACATTTTTATTCTGTACAGGCTTCCTTATTTCCACTCTGTCATTTAGGTTAGTATTGTGGAGTAACTACAATGTTGTTGATCCATCCTCAGTTTTCTCCAATCACAGCCATTACACTGTGTAACTGTTATAAAGTCACCATTGGCCTCATGGTAAAATCCCTGAGTGGTTTCCTTCCTCTCCGGCAACTGGGTTAGGAATTACACCTGCATCTTTGCAGTAACTGGGTGTATTGATTAGAGGTCGACCGACTGCGATTTTTCAACGCCGATACTGATTATTGGAGGACCAAAAAAAGCCGATACCGATTAATCGGACGATTTTTTAAATATTTTATTTGTAATAATGACAATTACAACAATACTGAATGAACATTTATTTTAACTTCATTTAATACATCAATAAAAATCTATTTAGCCTCAAATAAATAATCAAACATGTTCAATTTAGTTTAAATAATGCAAAAACAAAGTGTTGGAGAAGTAAAAGTGCAATATGTGCCATGTAAAACAGCTAACGTTTGAGTTCCTTGCTCAGAACATGAGAACATATGAAAGTTGGTGGTTCCTTTTAACATGAGACTTCAGTATTCCAAGGTAAGAGGTTTTAGGTTGTAGTTAATATAGTATTTATAGGACTATTTCTCTCTATACCATTTGTATTCCCTATACCTTTGACTATTGGATGTTCTTATAGGCACTATAGTATTGCCAGTGTAACAGTATAGCTTCCGTCCTTCTCCTCGCCCCTACCTGGGCTCGAACCAGGAACACATCGACAACAACCACACTCGAAGCAGTGTTACCCATCGCTCCACAAAAGCCGCGGCCCTTGCAGAGCAAGGGGAATAACTACTCCAAGTCTCAGAGCGAGTGACGTTTGAAACGCTATTAGCGCGCACCCCGCTAACTAGCTAGCCATTTCACATCGGTTACACCAGCCATTAGGCTGATAGGCTTGAAGTCATAAACAGTGCTGTGCAGAGCTGCTGGCAAAACACACGAAAGTGCTGTTTGAATGAATGCTTACGAGCCTGCTGGTGCCTACCATCGCTCAGTCAGACTGCTCTATCAAATCATAGACTTAATTATAACACACAGAAATACGAGCCTTTGGTCATTAATATGGTCGAATCCGGAAACTATCATTTCAAAAACAAAACGTTTATTATTTCAGTGAAATGAACGCAAGAGAAGTGACACAATTTCACCTGGTTAATATTGCCTGCTAACCTGGATTTCTTTTAGCTAAATATGCAGGTTTAAAAATATATACTTCTGTGTATTGATTTTAAGAAAGGCATTGGTGTTTATGGTTAGGTACAGTTATCCAACGATTGTGCTTTTTCCCGCAAATAAGCTTCTGTTAAATCATCCCCCAGCGTTGCATCGATTATATGCAACGCGGGACACGCTATATAAATTAGTGATATCATCAACCATGTGTAGTTAACTAGTGATTATGATTGATAGTTTTTTTTTTATATAAGATAAGTTTAATGCTAGCTAGCAACTTAACTTGGCTTCTTACTGCATTCGTAACAGGCAGTCTCCTCGTGGAGTGCAACGAGAGGCAGGTGGTTATAGCGTTGAACTAGTTAACTGTAAGGTTGCAAGATTGGATCCCCCGAGCTGACAAGGTGAAAATCGGCAGTTCCTAGGCCGTCATTGAAAATAAGAACGTGTTCTTAACTGATTTTTTTGTTGTTTTTTTTGTTGTTGAATTTCACCCCTTTTTCTCCCCAATTTCGGGGTATCCAATTGTTTTAGTAGCTACTATCTTGTCTCATCGCTACAACTCCCGTACGGGCTCGGGAGAGACGAAGGTTGAAAGTCATGCGTCCTCCGATACACAACCCAAACAAGCCGCACTGCTTCTTAACACAGCGCCATCCAACCAGGAAGCACCATGTGTCGGTGGAAACACTGTGCACCTGGCAACCTTGGTTAGCGCGCACTGCGCCCGGCACGCCACAGGAGTCGCTGGTGCCCGATGAGACAAGGATATCCCTACCGGCCAAACCCTCCCTAACCCGGACGACGCTAGGCCAATTGTGCGTCGCCGCACGGACCTCCCGGTCGCGGCCGGTTATGACAGAGCCTGGGCGCGAATCCAGAGTCTCTGGTGGCACAGCTGGGGCTGCAGTACAGCGCCCTTAACCACTGCGCCACCCGGGAGGCCCGTTCTTAACTGACTTGCCTAGTTAAATAAAGGTATAAAACGATCGGCAAAATAATAATAAAATGTTTTTAAAAAATCTGCAAAATCGGTGCCCAAAAATAGAGATTTCCGATTGTTATGAAAACTTGAAATCGGCCCTAATTAATCGGCCATCCCGATTAATCGGTCGACCTCTAGTATTGATACACCATTCAAAGTGTAATTAATAGCTTCACCATGCTCAAATGGATATTCAATGTCTGCTTTTTTTTAACCCATCTACCAATAGGTGCCCTTGTTTGCAAGGGATTGGGAAACCCTCCCTGGTCTTTGTGATTGAATCTGTGTTTGACATTCACTGCTCGACTGAGGGACTCTACAGAGAATTGTATGTGTGGGGTACAGAGATGAGGTAGTCATTCAAATATCACGTTAAACACCAATACTGCACACAGAGCCAGTTAATGCAACTTATTATGCAAATGTTTACTCCTGAACTTATTTAGGCTTGCCATAACAAAGAGGTCGAACACTAGTGGTTAGAGCTTTGGGGCAGTAACCGGAAGGTTGCTGAATCGAATCTCCGAGCTGACAAAGTAAAAAAAATCTGTCGTTCTGCCGCTGAGCAAGGCAGTAACCCACTGTTCCACGAAGACATGGATGTCGATTAAGGCAGCCCCCCCCTGCTTCAGAGGGGATGGGTTAAATGCGGAAGACACATTTCAGTTGAATACATTTAGTTGGACAACTGACTAGGCATCCACCTTTCCTTTCCCTTATTGACTGAAGAGATTTTAGCTCATACATTTTAATTAATTTGTAAAAATGTAGTGTCCAAAACATATGACCACCTGATCTTTCTATGATATAGACTGACCAGGTGAATCCAGGTGAAAGTTATGATCCCTTATTGATGTCACTTGTTAAATCCACTTCAAATCAGTGATGAAGGGGAAGAGACAGGTTAAAAAAGGATGTTTAAGCCTTGAGACATGGATTGTGTATGTGCTCCATTCAGAGGGTGAATGGGCAAGACAAAGGATTGAAGTGCCTATGAACGGGGTATAGTAGTAAGTGCCAGGCGCACTGGTTTGTGTCAAAAACTGCAATGCTGCTGGGTTTTTCATGCTCAACAGTTTCCCGTGTGTATCAAGAATGGTCCAGCTCCCAAAGGACATCCAGTCAACTTGACACAACTGTGGGAAGTATTGGAGTCAACATGGGTCAGCATTCTTGTAGAACGCTTGACACCTTGTAGAGTCAATGCCCTGATGAATTGAGTCTGTTCTGAAGGCAAAAGGGGGATGCCACTCAATATTAGGAAGGTGTTCTTAATGTTTTGTACACTCAGTGTGTGTCTAAGCTGTGACCACTAATACAACGGGCTAACCATAGTAGCATAAACATAAAACTAGGGATGCACTGATATGACATTTTTGTTGGCATTTACATTTGTCCCCATTACCAGTAAAATACAATCAAAACCTATTTCTTTCACTTACTTGCTGTGCTGTTTCGTTGTTCATTTGTTCAGTCGTTTCATTCTCAACCAGGATTTCATCATACATGTCAAGCAGTGGTTTTAGCTATGTCTGTCCATGGCCTCTTCTGTCGTGGGTCCTCTTCCTCGGTGCTCACTGTCACTGTGTCCGTTTCCATCTTATCCAGCTGTGTATGTAACATTTCACGTAAACCCTGTTTCTTGTCTGCATCGAAGTAGCGGTCCTTGTACATAGCATCGACCATGGTGGCGACACAGTAAGAGGCTCAGAGAGAATGTCACCGAATCTCTTGTTCACGGTCTCAAGTACTTTTGTAAGTTTTAACCCCACGGTCTGTGTCGGCAGTTGTTGACCAGGAGTTTCAATGCCATGACAGAGGGTATCACGTCTGCTGCAGATGCAGTTGTTGAGCTTATTTCTCGAGTGAGTTGTTGGAATGGAGCTAGGAGTGTGTTCATGTTTTCAATGAGAGTCCACTGGTTTGTACCGACTGTTGCAGGTAACTCAGTCAGCTGCGTACACGCCAAGCACTCGTTTTTGTTCCAGCAGGCTCTCCATGTAAAAAGTACTGTTCCATCTGGTGGAAAGGTCTTGCTTTCGTTTGCACTCCATGCTGCTCCAGTAGTATTGCTTGCAGGCGGCTGTATGCTAGCTGTGAGTGTTTAACATGACACACTATCTTCCTACCTGTTGCCAGTGTGTCAGATATGCTGCGTTGGGCCAAAACGCCTTCGTTCACAGCCAGTTGCAGCATGTGTGCCATGTATGGCAAAGACTGTCCATCGCTGGTCCAAATGTCAGTCGAGAAGCTAATAGCAGGTAGCTCATGGATGTGCCGTTCAACAAGTGTGTAACTCCGGTAGGGCAACATCTGAAAAATAGCGCCTACTTGGTAGTGTGTACCGGGGCTCGAAGTTCTCGACCAGTCGGCGAAAGCTAACATCATCCATTTTGGCGTTAATGGATTTTGGCTTTGAGTTGTCTCGCTGAAATTCTCTTACTCTTTCAAATGACTGCTCGACTTGAACTGGTTTAGTTGTTGGAAGTGTGCGCTTCGTTTTTCTGCTTTTGTTCTAAGTAGTCGCTGAACGTCTGGGGTGAAGCACTTTCGAATGAGTAATTAGGTTTGTGGTATTGAAAGATTTCACTTTCTCTCCTCTGGAAATAATAGCAGTACAAACGTTGCATATGGCCTTTTGTTATGTTCCTTTGAAACTTCAAAATAGATCGACACAGCAGACATTGTGGACTAGGTTAGGAATGCTGTGTTGCACGTGTAGTGCTGTATTTTTCGTGGCGTCATTACGTCATACAGGTATGCACGTCAGCTTTGACATTGGTTTTGTACATCGGCGTTAAACTATACATAGAGCCGATGTCCAAGTTGGCATTTTTAGCTAATATCGGCCAATTTCGTTATGCTTACCAATATATCTTGCCTCCCTACATAAAACCCATCTTAACTATTCCCTGCCTACATAATAGCCACTAGACAGCTTAACCCACATGGCAGAAGGGGCAGAGGTGGGGCAGAGGGGCAGAGATTTCCTGTATTTCCTTTACTGTACTGGGAACATCTGCCCTCTCTTTGCGCTCACCAGACCGTCACATCAGCAGGATCAATGAAACATCACCCAAACAAAGTCAAATAGACAGATTTAATAAGATGTTAGACAAGGCAACTAAAAACACAAGACCAAGCACAGAGCAGTTCCCTTTTGGTCCCTAGCCCCTTCTGTCTTTGGTGTTGTTCACATAATAAAGGTATGGATTGATGAGAAGAGAGCAATATGGTCTTAGTTTCACTTGTTGTCCTAGCCTGGACAGAGCCGCCAAAATAATTTGCCTTCAGTACCGTCTGGATTGGAACATCGGGTGACATCTTAGTTCTACAAGAAATTAGATTCACTTTACAAGGCAGACATGTTGCATACTCAACCTGGAGCTTCTGGATTACTCGCTGTAAATGTTCAATTCTAGGACACAACAGCCTGATGGGGTCTAACATAAAACCCATCAACTCCTTGGCCAGCAGTCCATTCCACTAACCCCTACACAACCACCATATTACATTTGTACGAGACATGGTAGGTAATGTGATAAATACAGACTTATGAAGCCAACCATTCCCCATGACATGCCAAGAGCTTACAGTAAATTAAAGAGCTGGGATTTACCGTCGTACTGAGGGGTAAAGTCAAGTTAGGATAGATAACCGCATTTTAACTAACATTACCAGCCTTACTCCTGCTCCGGGGTGGAAAGATGTAGGGAGAATGCCCAAAACACCCCTCCTTCAATCTGGCAACCCATATGGCTCTAACCTGGCAACCCAAATGGCTCTGAACATTCACCAACTGTGTAGAGCAGAGACCAGGCTTTGTGGAATCTATCTCCGACTACATCGATTCGCACAATTATGAAACGCCCACCTTGTATCTATGTTTGTCCTTTGTAGTTGCGTGCCTTTCTTTGTTTTCTGAAATCCCTACTTTTTCAATAAAACGTTAATCAAATACAACCACCGACTGTTCCCTTGTTGAGATTTAAATGGCACATTTACACTGAGTTGCCATCTTAGAGCAACAGCAATGAGCAAACAGTCAGTGGTTCAATTTGATTAAAGTTTATTGTAAAAGTATGGATTTCAGGAAACAAAGGCACATAACTACAGAGAACAAACATATGTAAAAGTTGAGCATTTCATTATTTCCATTTTTTGAAGTATTGACCATGGGTGAATCAATGTAGTCGGAACTAAATTCCACAATGCCTGGTCTCAGCTCCACGCCATTGGGAAAGGTGATCAGAAACTTCCTTCACCATGGAGAAGAGTTTAGTCCGCTACCTCAAACCCAGACTGGTGGGGCCAGTCCAAGTAGACGAGGAAGAGCTGCCGGGTGATGTGGAATAGATCATCAGTACAGTGCTACTGATAATGTCTGGTTTGCTGTCATAATGTAAAGTACATTGGGGTTCTGTGACAGACAGTTTAAGAGTACTTCACATTCTAAATCAAAGCAAGATTAGATGATGGTGACCTCATTGCCACCTCGGCCAATCACAGCTCAGCCTCTTCAGATACAGAGGTGGCAGACGCTGCGATCCAGGAACATTTAAATGTTTGGAACATGTGCCACAGGAGGTGCCAATGAGGTGCTTAGTGTGTGCCAACCGAGGTGCCACTAGTTTGCCAGTGTGACCAGTTTTTCCATGACCCAGTGCCTAATGCCAATCAAATCAATGCCTGTGCATGTCTGCTCTGCCCCTGGCTATGGCAGTGTGTTTGTAAAAGAGAAAAAAATAAAGAAATTTGACAACAAAAAAAAAGAGTGGGAGAGGGAGAAAGATAATACAAGAGACATCAATTAGAGAATGAGACAGAGGTATACAAAAAACACTGAATGAAGGAAGGAGAGAGAGAGAAAGACTGATCTATAGAGAATAGCAGAGAGCTGTGAGTGTAGAGCTTTTCTGTTGTCCTTTCTGTTGCTGCTCTGCCCTGCCCGGCTGAGCCCAGCGCTGCCTGGCCAACACATGGCGCCACTCTGCAGCACAGGACAGCACTACAGCAACTGCTGCCCTCCCTCCCTGGCAGCTGCCAATGTGAAAGAGGAACACACTCCACAGTCCACTTAAAATACCCTCCATTCTACTTTACTCAGACATATTGAACACACATATGCTGACCACACACACACAACACATTCCATAGTAGACAGCGCTGAAACGTTCTTTCAAGTTTAAACAGACACACTAGACAGATGTTCACATAAAATTCTAACAACGGATCAAAGCAACACTTTTAATAGATTACAACTTGAATCTACTCAACTTCTCTTCCTCACTTCCCTCAATATAGGAAGAGATGGAGAAAGAGTATGACAGAGAAAGAGAGAAGGAAAGAAAGTAAACTCCCTACAGTATAAAGGAAAACAAAGGAAGACATGTGGAGAAGAAACCACTGTGACCGAAAGGAGAGAAGTTTTCCGTCCGGGAAAAGAGATGGGGTTAAACCTTCCCTTTGTCTTTGAACTCGGATGGAAAAGTTCCACACTCAGATTGCGTGAAGTTAATCTTCCGCTCCACACACACGATTGGTCCTACCTTTCAGACAGAACATGGCTTTTCCTTAAGTTCCACAGACATCCAGAGGTGTTGAATGAAGTGGTCAGACCCAGTCCTTGAGCTACTCCCTACTTTTCTGTCCTCTCTTTTCCTTTCTTTAACCCCTTCTTTCCCTCCCTCTCTCTCCCTCACTCTGCACCCCTCTGTCAACGTGCTTACACACAGACCCACGGACCCAGACACTCACACACACTCTTCTCTCTCTCGCCCCATCTCTCTCTCTCTCCCTGACACACACACACAGACTCACAGTGGCAGCCAGCCAACGCATGCACCGCAGGAAACTGCTTTACAAACCCCACTCTCCCCTTCCCATCGCTCTCCCCCTCTTCCACACTGACAATCCACCTCTCTCTACCCCTCCCCCTAACTGAAAAAGTAGGCAGATAGAAGCTCTGCCTCACTCACAGCTCCAAATATCCCACCCCCCTTTTATCACACACATTTAAGCCCATTTAAAGCACACAGTGTTATGTGTGTACTTGTTTGGCATTTTACTGCACTGTTAGGAGCTAGTAACACAAGCATTTATTTCACTGCACCCGCTATAACATTTTCTAAACTGTGTATTGCGACAAACTCACTTTGGACACACAAACCAGTTATTCACGCACACACACACACACATACACACGCACAACCATTGGGGTTGGCTGGGGTGTGTGATTGTTCTGAAGTTGGTCCGTCAGCAGTTGGCAGGGGGCCCGGCTCGAGCCTGCCCATTGTGCTGTGATCAAACATAATCGCTTAATCCCCTCAACTCAACTGTTTGTTATCAAAACCAGCCACGTCCACTGACGCATCCAGGGACCTCAGCGCTCAGAGCCGGACGTACAGAGTACAGCCTGGCCACACGAGCAATAGAGACAGTACTTACTGACTCACTGATTGACCGTGGTCACATGACCGTCTCAAAATCCTGGGATTCAACTAGTTTCCTTTCATATTGACAGTTAATATTAGCCTGAGTGTGTAAGATGTGTCCCAAGTATACCCAATAGCCTAGGGTTATTCAAATTCTCTGACACAATATTTTGGCTGAACATAGTGTGGTATTGTGGTACTGTACAAATTCATGACCATGTTGGTTTATCAATGACTGATTCCATTTTCTGGCTGTGTTCCTCAGGAGGTCCACTAGAGAGGCTGAGGGTTCACCTTTGACAGCTACTGTACCTTGGTGTGCTGTGACAAAACATCCCCAGCTGGCTGTGGCATGTGAAAGCTGATCGGAGGAATGCCACACACTCTCCCCCTTCAGAGGAAGGGGACTGAGTGGTGTATATCATGAGGCATAGCGGACATAACAGTAAACATCGTTAGGACACCAAACATCCACACTTGCATCCTCACCGAGACTAAACAACCATCCATTCTCTAGCTGGGACCCTAGAAGCTGAATATGCACCCTTGGGATGGACCCACCCTTGGGACCCAGTAAAAATGTCCAATAAACCCTAAACAGCCAGGAACAAAGATGAAAACAGAAACAGTGTATGAATCATGGAGTGTCACTGTCGGTTAAAACAGAGTTTGCCTGTGGACTAAAACGCTGACTGGACAAGACATTGATTTCCAATGAGAACCTCTAATGGCCTTCTCTTAGACGGGTGAACCCATTAGCTGCTGTCTCTAACATGGTGGAGAGGTATAGCTTGTTATGCGAGCTAAGACCTCCACAACACTATTCACAATTAATTAGTCAAGTCGGTTGGGAGAAATAACCAGATGCAGACATAATCAACTGGTTTGGGTATTAAAACTAGTTTAAATGCTAATTTTCTATCTTAAATGCTAATGTCACTCAACAATGAGTTTGTGCCAACCACAATGGTAGAGAAGCACAATGGATCCTCCTAGAATCAGAATAGTTGAGAAGGTTTTGTGGGCATGCTTTGTGGAATGGTTTGTCACACCCAGAGGGGGATTTGGGGAAGAGGAGAAATCAATGACTAAAAGCCCAAAGCACTGTGCTCACATCACGACAATGTCAAAATGTTGTGTCCTATTTTGTAAAGAAGTGTGTGTGTGTGTGTGTGTGCTCACACAGAAAATGTCACATGAGATTTGTCCTGTGAGAAAAATGTCCTGTGCGTGTGTCAATCCCACGGTGGTGCAGGTTGCATGTTGTGATACGTCTGCCAGTACCAGGTGCTGTCCATTACTGTCTGATTAGTGTGTGTGAGAGGGCTCTTCTGCATGAGCGAGTGTGTGAAATGAGAATTCCACAAAAAACACAACCCTGAAAATAACCCACCGCTACAAATACACAAACTTGGAACAGACCAACAAACACACCAGTAAAAATGTAACACGAATGAGACACAATATTCCAAAATGGAAACTGCTCAAACCTTCAAAATTGCATCCTCCTTGAAAGTGATCACTGATCTGACATGGCTGAATGGGGGAAAGGCATTAGGTTTGGAGGTGTGGAAATCTCTTTTCTAATCCAATCATGTACAGATCAGTGGTTCACTAAAGGAATGGAGGAAGCAAGAATGCATTAAAGACAGTCCAACAGCCTAGCTGATCGTCACAACATCTAACTCTGGTCATTTCCATGTAAAAGGATCCGTGAGCAGCAACATGGGAAGTTCATAGGAGCATGCCAAATTGGGTGTCAAATGAAAGCTAAGAGTATAAGTCGCTCTGGATAAGAGCGTCTGCTAAATGACTTAAATGTAAATGTAAATGTATATATATTTTTTAAATTAAGGCATATTAAAAAAATCTACCATTTTCCATCCTAAAAATGAGGAATAAGTAAAGGCTTTGATTTCTGGATAAACAGATGGAAAAGGGGTCTTAGAAAACATCTACCAGAAAATATCAGAAATACATCAAAACAACAACGTTGAAGTAAAGACCACTGGCAACTAACATCAACACTTATATTCAGTGTCTAATAAATGTTTCTGCCTCCTGTATAAGAAACATTGCCTTGTGCCTTGACATTTCATTACCAAACATCTACACATCTTTAAGATATTTTCTGATTTCTCGCCCTCATAAGGGAGGATCATGACAGTTCACAGAGCCGACAAGTAAAGGTAGACCTATCAATTAATTTATACATTTTGTTTACGAATTATTAAGTGATTCAAACGTTAAATCCCGTTACCAAATCGGTAACGAAATTTCAGAAAAATCGGTAAATGGAATTTCCGCAATTGAACTGGTTACTGTGTTTGATGTATTTAATACGATTCCACCTATTCATCTCCAGCCATTACCATGAGCCCGTCCTCCCCAATTAAGGCAATTAAGGTGCCACCAATTTCCTGTGACTCTTTATACTGTGACTCTACTATACTTTACTTTGAGGTCCAAATTTGTGAAACAAAGACGTCTACTATTTGTTCAGATTTGGTCCTGTCCGGACCAACCAAATGTTGTCTTGTTTGAGGGCAGAGCTCATTAAATTAATAGTCAGTGTGTAGAATAATACGCAAATATGCAAAGGAGGATATTGTACATTTCTACTTTTGTGTTCCTATTTAGGATACAGCACCATGAAGAGAATGACCTTCATATCCATCATGACGCATTTCTGTGCAGTACAGATCAGGAATGACATTTATTTACCGTAATTCTGTTGCAGGGTGTAAATCCACTTCACTTACTGTAGTTCAATAACCAAAAGAGATTTTTTTCAAAGTCTGTCACGTCATAGCTGACACACCATTATTTCTGCAGACATCGTTGCATCTTAATTCGGAGTTTTGGAAAACATGGACACAAAACTGAGATTTTACCAAACTTCTCTTACCAAACGTTGCGCATCTGCACAGTTCTTCCAGTAAATGTGTTTTTGTACAATTTTCTGTGTAAATTGTTAAAAGTAGTCCTTGTGTATAGAGTTGTATGATTTGTTCAACTTTGAAATCAATGTTTTTTGTTTGGCAGCGCAATTCCGTTACTGTGGAATTTGCCCCTCTTCCGTTACTGTGGAATTGCCCCTCTACCAATGGCCCTGTATAACCAACAATAATTACCATGTCCCTATCTCAGACGTCTGTATTGTACTGTACCAGAAAGCACATTCACAGATAAAACGTACAGTGTAGTATTTCTGTAGGGAACAATGTGAAATGGTAACGATAATACACACAGATAAGAGATGAGCTAGTAAGTAAAGTAGGTAGCCTTGCACGAGGCTTAGCTGGGATAGCTGTAGCTGACATTTAGCTGCTTAGCTGATATAGCGCTCTGGTTAGTAACATAACTTGTCACACAAAGAGACAGAGTACCTGGCATTGGTATGATTTATCTGAACAGTTCTCTCTTGAAATTGTCATTTTATCTCAAAGAGGCTAACCTAGATAAATAAAGATTAAATCAAGAGAATTAATAGATAATCATAGAGGATTTATCATCTCAGTAAACCTGAATAAACCCACATAATGTCATCCATGTTGGTACATCAGATCAGACGTTCTGTCTTTACAGGCAGGTATGATCCTCTGAGACCTATAGACGTGGGATCTTCATTTGACCACCCTGTTGCAGGAGAACTTGTAGTATATTTGAGGTTTAAAAAGGCTTCTTTTGTTATTTTCCATATTATGTCTCTGAGAAGCTACCGAAGAAAGGGTGGAAAGTAGCCCATGTCAATATATGAAGCATTAGAAATAAGGTTAATAAAATCAACAACTTGTTAATATCAGATAACATTCATATATTAGCCATTTCTGAGTCTCACTTAGATAATTCATTTGATGATACAGCAGTAGCAATACAAGGATATAACATTAATAGAAGAGACAGGAATTCTTATGGGGAAGATATTTATACATACAGTGCCTTCAGAAAGTATTCAGACCCCTTGACTTTTTCCACATTTTGTTAGGTTACAGCTTTATTCTAAAATGTATTAAAAATAGTTTTTTTCTCCTCATCAACCTACACACAATACCCCATAATGATAAAGCAAAAACAGGTTTTTAGAAATGTTTGCAAATGTATTAAAAATAACAAAACAGAAATATATTATTTGCATAAATATTCAGACACTTTGCTATGAAACTCGAAACTGAGCTCCGGTGCATCCTGTTTCCATTGATCATCCTTGAGATTGGTTTTTAGAAATGTATGCTAATTTATTAAGAATAAAAAAACTGAAATATCACATTTACATAAGTATTCAGACCCATTACTCAAAACTTTGTTGAAGCACCTTTGGCAGTGATTACAGCCTCAAGTCTTCTTTGCTATGACGCTACAAGCTTGGCACACCTGTATTTGGGGAGTTTCTCCCAATCTTCTCTGCAGATCCTTTCAAGCTCTGACAGGTTGGATGGGGAGCATTGTTACACAGCTATTTTCAGGTCTCTCCAGAGATGTTAGATCGGGTTCAAGTCCGGGCTCTGGCTGGGCCACTCAAGGACATTCAGAGACTTGTCCCAAAGCCACTCCTGCATTGTCTTGGCTGTGTGCTTAGGGTCATTGTCCTGTTGGAATGCAACCCTTCGCCCCAGTCTGAATTCCTGAGTGCTCTGGAGCAGGTTTTCATCAAGAATCTCTCTGTACTTTGCTCCATTCATCTTTGCCTCGATCCTGACTCGTCTCCCAGTTCCTGCTGCTGAAAAACATCCCCACAGCATGATGCTGCCACCACAATGCTTCATTGTAGGGATGGTGCCAGGTTTCCTCCAGACATGATGCTTGGCATTCAGGCCAAAGAGTTTAATCATAGTACCAGTCTTGGTTTCTTCAGACCAGAGAATCTTGTTTATAATGGCCTGAGAGTCTTTAGGTGCCTTTTGGCAAACTTCAAGCAGGCTGTCATGTGCTTTTTACTGAGGAGTGGCTTCCGTCTGGCCACTCTACCATAAAGGCTCATAAAGGAGTGCTTCAGAGATGGTTGTCCTTCTGGAAGGTTCTCCCATCTCAACAGAAGAACTCCAGAGCTCTGTCAGAATGACCATCGGGTTCTTGGTCACCTCCCTGACCAAGGCCTTTCTCCTCTCCCCCGATTGCTCAGGTTGACCGGGTGGCCAGCTCTAAGAAGAGTCTGGTGGTTCCAAACTTCTTAAATTTAAGAATGATGGAAGCTATTGTGTTCTTGGGGTCCTTCAATGTTGCATACATTCTTTGGTACCCTTCCCCAGATCTGTGCCTCAACACAATCCTATCTCAGAGCTCTACGGAAAATTCCTTCAACCTCATTGCTTGGTTTTTGCTCTGACATGCACTGTCAACTGTGAAACATTATATAGACAGGTGTGTGTCTTTCCAAATCATGTCCAATCAATTGAATTTACCACAGGTGAACTCCAATCAAGTTGTAGAAACATCTCAAGGATGCACTGGAGCTCAATTTCGAGTCTCATAGCAAAGGGTCTGAATACTTATGTAAATAATATATTTGTTTTTTTATTTTTAATACATTTGCGATCATTTCTAAAAACCTGTTTTCGCTTTGTCATTATGGGGTATTGTGTGTAGATTGCTGAGGATTTTTATTTATTTCATCCATTTTAGAACACTTTTAACGTAACAAAATGTGGAAAAAGTCAAGGGATCTGAATACTTTGCGATGGCACTAATTTATATACATATATTAGAGGTCGACCGATTATGATTTTTCAACGCCGATGCCGATTATTGGAGGACAGAAAAGGCCGATACAGATCCAATCAGACAGATTTGTATTTATTTATTTGTAATAATGACAATTACAACAATACTGAATTAACACTTATTTTAACTTAATATAATACATCAATAAAATCAATTTAGCCTCAAGTAAATAATGAAACATGTTCAATTTGGTTTAAATAATGCAAAAACTAAGTGTTGGAGAAGAAAGTGCAATATGTGCTATGTAAGAAAGCTAATGTTTAAGTTCCTTGCTCAGAACATGAGAACATATGAAAGCTGGTGGTTCCTTTTAACATGAGTCTTCAATATTCCCAGGTAAGAGGTTTTAGGTTGTAGTTATTATAGGAATTATAGGACTATTTCCTTCTATACCATTTGTATTTCATTAACCTTTGACTATTGGATGTTCTTATCGGCACTTTAGTATTGCCAGTGTAACAGTATAGCTTCCGTCCCTCTCCTCGCTGCTCCCTGGGCTCAAACCAGCAACACAACGACAACACCCACCATTGAAGCAGTGTTACCCATGCAGAGCAAGAGAAACAGCTACTAGAAGGCTCAGAGCGAGTGAAGTTTGAAACGCTATTAGCGCGCGCTAACTAGCTAGCCTTTTCACTTCGGTTACACCAGCCTCATCTCGGGAGTTGATAGGCTTGAAGTCATTAACAGCGCAATGTTTGACGCACAATGAAGAGCTGTTGGCAAAACGCATGAAAGTGCTGTTTGAATGAATGTTTACGCTCCTGCTTCTGCCTACCACCGCTCAGTCAGATACTTAGATACTTGTATGCTTGTATGCTCAGTCAGATTATATGCAACGCAGGACACGCTAGATAATATCTAGTAATATCATCAACCATATGTAGTTAACTAGTGATTATGATTGATTGTTTTTTATAAGATAAGTTTAATGCTAGCTAGCAACTTACCTTGGCTTACTGCATTCGCGTAACAGGCAGTCTCCTTGTGGAGTGCAACGAGAGAGAGGCAGGTCGTTATTGCGTTGGACTAGTTAACTGTAAGGTGGCAAGATTAGATCCCCCGAGCTGACAAGGTGAAAATCTGTCGTTCTGCCCCTGAACGAGGCAGTTAACCCACCGTTCCTAGGCCGTCATTGAAAATAAGAATGTGTTCTTAACTGACTTGCCTAGTTAAATAAAGGTATAAAAAATATATATAATATATATTTTTTTTTTATTAAAAAAAAGTGTATTATTTTTTAATTGGCAAATCGGCGCCCAAAAATTCCGATTTCCGATTGTTATAAAAACTTGAAATCGGCCCTAAAAAAGATCTCATGTCAAGTGTTATTAAAGAGCTGTGGTTACAGGTTCACCTGCTCATATAAAGCCTATGCTTTTGGGGTGTTGCTATAGTGCTAACAGTCAGTATCTAAATAATGTGTGTGAAATGCTTGTATGTGACGTGAACAGAGAGGTCTACTTTCTTGGGGACCTGAATATTGACTGTTTTCATCAAGCTGTCCACTCAAGTGGAAGCTTCTACCTGTAACCAGTGCCTGTAATCTGGCTCAGGTTATTAATCAACCTACCAGGGTGTTTACAAACATGACATGAACAAGATCATCCACATGTATCGATCACATTTTTTACTAATACTTGTAGAACTTTTCTCGAAAGCTGTATCTGTACCCATTGGATGCAGTGCTCACAATATAGTGGTTATATCTAGGAGAGCCAAAGTTCCAAAAGCTGGGTCAAATATTTGTTGGTCTGATGTGATTAATAAGGAGCATCTAGATGCTCCACTTGATGAATTCATGAAATTGCTTCTTCCAATTATTGATAAACATGGGCCTGTTAAGAAACTGACTATTAGAACTGTTAAGGCTCCATGGATTGATGAGGAATTGAAAAACTGTAAGGCTGAAAGAGATGGGGCAAAAGGAGAGACTAATAACTCTGGCTGCACACCTCTGGCTGATGTACTGCAAATTGAGAAATGATATGACTAAATTCAACAAAAATAAGAAGAAACTGTATTATGAAGCCTAGATCAATGACATAAAGAATTATGGAAATTATGGGTAGAAAGACAAATTGAACTCCATCTTTCATCAAATCAGATGGCTTATACATCACAAATCCATCTGGCAAAGTGGGCAAACGTAGGCAGGAAATGCCAATAACAAACAGTGAGACATCGTATTCATGGTAAAAAAAAGTGTGGCCTCTCGAGTGGCGCAGTGGTCTAAGGCACTGCATCGCAGTTGCTGGCCGTGCCACTAGAGATCCTGGTTCGAGTCCAGGCACTGTTGCAGCCCATGGGACAGCGCACAATCGACCCAGCATTGTCTGGGTTAGAGGAGGGTTTGGCCGGCAGGGATGTCCTTGTCCCATCGCGCTCTAGTGACTCCTATGGCTTGTTGTGTGCATGCACACCGACACGGTCGCCAGGTGTACGGTGTTTCCTCTGCTTCCAGGTTAAGCGGGCATTGTGTCAAGAAGCAGTGCGGCTTGGTTGGGTTGCGTTTCGGAGGATGCATGGCTCTCGACCTTCACCACTCCCGATTCCGTACGGGAGTTGCAGCGACAAGACTAACTACCAATTGGGGAGACAAAGGGGTAAAAGTACAAAATACATTTTTGAAAATGTAATTTTGGAACGTTAGTATGGAAGAGGTGGGAAAACTATTGACAAATATTGACAAAACTCCTAGTATTGATCACTTAGATGGAAAGCTACTGAGAATGGTAGCTGACTCAATAGCCACTCCTATCTTTAATCTGAGTCTAGGGGAAGGTGTTTGTCCTCAGGCCTGGAGGGAACCCAAGTAATCCGCTACCCAAGATTGGTAAAGCGGCCTTAACTGGTTCTAACAGCAGACCTATAAGCTTGCTAACAGGTCTTAGCAAACAAGTTAAAAACAATTGTGTTTGACCAAATACAATGCTATCTCTCTGAAACGGACAGACTTTCAGCATGCTTATAGAGAAGGGCACTCAACATGTAATGCACTGACACAAATGAAGTTTGGTTGAAAGAAATTGATAATAAGAAGAGTGGGAGCTATACTGTTATATTTCACTGCAGCCTTTGATAATATTGACCAGAACCTGTTGTTAAGAAAACATGTTTTTATAGCTTTTCAACCTCTGCCATATCGTGGATGCAGAGCCATCTATCTAATAGAACAAAGGGTTTTCTTTAATGGAAGCTTCTCTAATGCCAAACATCTTGGGCGTGGTGTACCGCAGGGCAGCTCTCTAGGACCTCTGCTCTTTTCTATTTTTACCAATGACCTGCCACTGGCATTAAATAAACACTGTGTGTCCATGTATGCTGATGACTCAACCATATATGTGTCAGCAACCACAGCTAATGAAGTCACGGAAATCCTTAACAAGGAGTTGCTGTCTGTTTTGGAATGGGTGGCCAGTAATAAACATCTCTAAAGCTAAGAGCATTGTATTTGGTACAAATAATTCCTTAAGTCCTAGACCACAGCTGAATCTGGTAATGAATGGTGTGGCTGTTGAACAAGTTGAGGAGAGTAAATTACTTGGTGTTACCTTAGATTGTAAACGGCCAAGGTCAAAACATATAGATTCAATGGTAATAAATATTGGGAGAGGTCTGTCCATAAAAAAAGAGATGCCCTGCTTTTTTGACACCACACTCTAAAAAGCAAGTCCTGCAGGCTCGAGTTTTGTCTTATCTTGATTACTGTCCAGTCATGTGGTCAAGTGCGGCAAAGAAAGACCTAGTTAAGCTGCAGCTGGCCCAGAACAGAGCGGCATGTCTTGCTCTTCATTGTAATCAGAGGGCTAATATAAATACTATCTATGCCAGTCTCTCTTGGCTGACTGCATCGAGGAGTGACTGACTGCATCACTTATTTTTTTGTAATAAACATTAATGTGTTGAAAATTCCAAATTTGTTTGCATAGTCAACTTACACACAGCTCTGACACACACACTTACCCCACCAGACATGCCACCAGGGGTCTTTTCACAGTCCCAAATCCAGAACAAATTCAAGAAAGCATACAGTATTATATAGTCATTATTGCATGGAACTCTCATATTAACTCATATAACTCTCATATCGCTCAAATGAACAGCAAATCTGGCTTTTAAAAAAATAGATAAAGCAACACCTCACGGCATAATGCCTCTCCCCTATTTGACCTAGATATTTAGAGTGTATGTTTTGATATGTAGGCTGTGTGTGTCATTTTTAAATGTATGTAGTTCTGTCCTTGAGCAGTTCTTGTCTATTAATGGTCTGTATTATGTCATGTTTCATGTTTTGTGTGAACCCCAGGAACTTTTGCAATAGCTAATGGGGATCAGAATAAAATAACAAATACCAAACATAAGCCTATTCCCCTATCCCCTTTATCACAATGTTGATGATCCTCTTTCAGGTCCGAGTCATGGCGTCCATGGATACATCCCATAATACCAAGATAAGAGGATGCCAGGGAGCAGACAATAAGATGTGGAGTTACGATTATGAAAAGGTGCCCTGTTACGTAAGTTGAGTGTAATTCTACCAAATAGCTCAGGGGAAAGCTTCAGTTTGGTTCAAATGGGAGTAACGCTCTTAAATGACAGATAACAGTTGAGCCATCATGGTCTGTGGGAGCTTAGGGCTTTGAAATGTCACATAGGACCGATCCAGGAACTGCTGGAGAGGTTAAAAGGAGGTTAAAACTGAGAGGGTTGACTTACCTGAATACGATCCCCAGTCAGTCATCATTATCAGCACATAGAAGAGGCAGAAAGAGAAAGAAAGGTTGTTAAAGACCATGTATACTCAGCCAGCATCAGTAATATAATACAATACGGCATATGACAGCCCCGTTATAATTTAGTCAGAAGAGGAAAGCCTTATCAAATTACACTGTGACTGTGTGTGTGGTGTGTGTGTGTGTTTGGTCCTAGGTCTCGAGCCACAGTGGCAGATGGCACATGTCTATCTCTTAATGACAGCTCAGTCTTGTAACATCAGAGCTGGGCCAGGAGTAGTGGGCCAATGTTGTCTCACTATTGCTGAGTTCTGTTAATCTGGAATTACAGGACAACTGGGCTTGGGCCACAGACCCCAAAATGTGTGTGTACTGTATGTGTGTGTGTACATGTACTGTATGTGTGTGTGTGTGTGTGTGTACATGTACTGTATGTGTGTGCGCGCACATGTGCTTGTCTTTCCAAAACCAAAAGACAATTATGAGGGCATCATTACAAGCCTCTCAGGAGTTACAGCAGATCACTCCAACATAGAATATGAACCTAAATACCTTTCATATCCCACTAATAACCTTTCATAACATGGTAGGAGCCAATTCTGGTTTGGCATGTTTATTTGGGTTAATGTGCTGTGCTATCCCAAATCACCGTTCATTCAGATTGGTAAACCCAAACATTGACACGCTTGCAAATCCCATATTAGACTTGCGGCTAACATGGTACTGTAAAACCCATATTACGATTTACATAGAAAACTCATATTACTAAAAGGGAAAGTAGATTTGACTGGCTAACATGGAGAAGCTATGGGACTGGTCTAGTCTTTATTCTGGCTTGGTCCCTCCCAGGATGATGCACCAGACAGATATTGGTTTTTGGAACCTGAGTGTTCAATTCTTCTGTACAAGATTCCTCTCTACTGTCAGGTCCTTGAGTGGTTCATTAGTGAAGTCCAGTAAAGCAAGTTGGTATTCAATGTAAATGATTGAGGTGATTGGTTTGTCCATGTCCAGTGAAAGTGGGAACATAGTGGTTATGGGAGTGATAAGGACAGATAAGAGATGAGCTGAAAGTGTATGGGACAACACTATCAGCTCACTGTCGCCACCTACAGGCCCCTGACATATTGACACTTGGTCATTTCTATCCTATTTGGAAAAACAGCTGCCTTAGTGCTCTCAACCTATGTTAAAGTAAGAAAGTATGTGCAAAACATTAGGCCATGTGTTATAATGTGTAACAATAAAAACTAATAGCATAGATAAGACATCTACATAATGTGTCCTGGATATAGCTAGGCTCCTTTCATTATTCTGAGTTTTAGTTCATTCAACCTTCCCTAGTGCATCCAATGACAACAAGGGTGTGTCTCTCTGGCTCTGATTGGCTGAGTGAGTTCACAATAGGGAGATCACACGGAACAGCACCAGAACTCTCCGCTCCGCTGTCTGCACCGCCTCCTACCACTGCCATGGCAACCAAGGAAAACATCCAACAGATCACCGGTGGCAACCGCACTGTAATTGCTGCTTTGCAAACAGCAGCCCAGAGCCAGTCATTAGGAGCTATATATACACACACACAGGCCCGGTGCGTGGCAGCCTATAGGGCTTTAACTGGTCTGGCAGGGAAGCTGGAGTCACTGCCAGATGTTATTTATAAGTACACTTATTCTGACTGAAAAATATTGTTTTTGTTTTTTTCTGTCGAGATGAGCTTTTAAAGGGATAGTGCGAGATTGTGGCAATTAAGCCACTTTTCGACCAACGTAGAGTCAGATGGAACTCATGGATACCATTTTTATGTCTCTGAATTAGAGGTCGACCGATTAATCGGAATTGCCGATTAATTAGGGCCGATTTCAAGTTTTCATAACAATCGGAAATCGGTATTTTTGGGCGTCGATTTGCCAATTAACTTTTAAAAAATGTATACCTTTATTTAACCTTTAACTAGGCAAGTCAGTTAAGAACACATTCTTATTTTCAATGACGGCCTAGGAACGGTGGGTTATCTGCCTCGTTCAGGGGTTTTCACCTTGTCAGCTCGGGGGATTCAATCTTGCAACCTTACGGTTAACTAGTCCAACACAATAACGACCTGCCTCTCTCTCGTTGCACTCCACAAGGAGACTGCCTGTTACGCGAATGCAGTAAGCCAAGGTAAGTTGCTAGCTAGCATTAAACTTATCTTATAAAAAACAATCAATCATAATCACTAGTTAACTACACATGGTTGATGATATTACTAGATATTATCAGGCGTGTCCTGCGTTGCACATAATCTGACTGAGCATACAAGCATACAAGTATCTGACTGAGCGGTGGTAGGCAGAAGCAGGCGCGTAAACATTCATTCAAACAGCACTTTCGTGCATTTTTCCAGCAGCTCTTCGTTGTGCATCAAGCATTGCGCTGTTTATGACTTCAAGCCTATCAACTCCCAAGATGAGGCTGGTTTAACCGAAGTGAAATGGCTAGCTAGCTAGCACGCGCTAACTAGAGGGACGGAAGCTATACTGTTACACTGGCAATACTAAAGTGCCTATAAGAACATCTAATAGTCAAAGGTTAATGAAATACAAATGGTATAGAGGGAAATAATCCTATAATTCCTATAATAACTACGACCTAAAAATTCTTACCTGGGAATATTGAAGACTCATGTTAAAAGGAACATTTCATATGTTCTCATGTTCTGAGCAAGGAACTGAAACGTTAGCTTTCTTACTTAGCACATATTGCACTTTTACTTTCTTCTCCAACACTTTGTTTTTGCATTATTTAAACCAAATTGAACATGTTTTATTATTTACTTGAGGCTAAATTGATTTTATTGATGTATTATATTAAGTTAAAATAAGTGTTGATTCAGTATTGTTGTAATTGTCATTATTACAAATAAATAAATACAAATCGGCTGATTAATCAGTATCGGCGTTGAAAAATCATAATCGGTCGACCTCTACTCTGAATGCAGTTTGAAGGAAGTTTCTAACTAGTCTTAGTGCAATTGCTAACTAGCGTTAGTTGTTCCTGTCGACTTCTAGTCATTGTGCAACTTGTTAGTTAACAATGTCTTGCGAAACATACCATTATGAATATAACTACTGGTCCCTGAAGGAGGATCTTCAGTACCGCTCTTCAGCAAGCCCAAATCCCCTGACGCTTGGGGCCCAAATATGTTATACCTCGTTGCTTCCTTGTGGGAACAGTAGTTATATTCATAACTGTACGTTCACCTTCAGTCAGTCACACGGTATAACATACTATGGGGACATACAATCATGCCCCAAGCCAGCTCAGAGGATACCAAACTAAGAGGTCCACCGCAGCCCAAGTACACACAAGTTCGACCAGCTCCAAAAATGGGTTACAGAAGCCACCTTTTTCCCCAATACTTACCAGAGAAGCCTGTAAGAGCCCCATATAGGGAACCAAACCTGCTGCAACTTGGCTATGCGCAAAAGTCCATAGACCCCAAGGTTCCAAGAACAATACTTTCTTGCGAGCCTGAAATGTCAGAACTCGTATAAGGAACCACAAGTCCAAAACAACAGAACACCTGTCATGACTTGGTAAAGCGCTGCATAGAATCAACCAGAGTTAATGAACCACGGCAGCCTGAGACTCAAACCCACAGGAAACATGCCCTAACCTGGAAACTGTGTACTCGCACGCTGCCACGGCAGCCCAAGGCTCAAACACACAGGAAACCTGTCATAACCTGGAAACTGTGTACTCGCACGCTGCCACGGCAGCCCAAGGCTCAAACACACAGGAAACATGCCGTAACCTGGAAACTGTGTACTCGCACGCTGCCACGGCAGCCCAAGGCTCAAACACACAGGAAACATGCCGTAACCTGGAAACTGTGTACTCGCACGCTGCCACGGCAGCCCAAGGCTCAAACACACAGGAAACATGCCGTAACCTGGAAACTGTGTACTCGCACGCTGCCACGGCAGCCCAAGGCTCAAACACACAGGAAACATGCCGTAACCTGGAAACTGTGTACTCGCACGCTGCCACGGCAGCCCAAGGCTCAAACACACAGGAAACTGGGCGATATGGTTAAAATTATTATATCACTGTATTTTTTTTTTTTTAAATGGACAGTAATGACAGTATTTTTACATTTTTTAATAATAAAACTTGTACATTTGCTTTATGAGTAGTCAGTGATCCTAGAGTGGCAACACATACATTCTAAGTGATTTCAATGAGTCTTTCTCCATTCTGATTGTTTTATAATGTTCAATTCAACCAAAACAAATTTCAGCACTTTTAACATTTCCTGCACTCAATTGTAGTGGTGGAAAAAGTACACAATTGTCATACTTGAGTAAAAGTAAAGATACGTTAATCAGAGGTGGGGGACCAAGTCATTGTTTTACAAGTCACAAGTAAGTTTCAAGTCTTAGCACTCAAGTCCCAAGTCAAGACAGACCAACAAGTCTCAAGTCCTAAACTTTGAGTTTCGAGTCCTAAACAAGTGCTCTTCACCAAATGTAATACCATTTCATATTTTTTAACAAGATAGTTAGTATATTACATTTACGCAAATCATAAATGCTTAAAAAAAATATTTATTACTCTCCAAATAAACTAGCCACAAGAAAGACCCTCCCAATAGCGATCGACTATCGAGGATCGCAATCGTGCGATGTAGACTTGTACACAATCGCCCAACCTTAACACAGTAGGTTACAGTAGGCTAACATATGTCAATGATTTTAGGAACAGCAGTAACATCAGGCAGGATTTAGGCTACCAACTGCCTAGCCAGTTGTAGCTCAATCTTGAGTGCAATGATCACGTTCCCGCACTGACTGACTGTGTGGAGGCTCATTGATTTAACGTTATGTTAGCCAACATGCTACGCTAGCAAAGTTATGAATGATATAGCTGTTGCCTATATTAGCCATGACTTAGTGTTTTTTGTGCAGCTTCAAATGTCGAACAAAGTTGGAAGTTGTTGCGCCTCCGTATGTAATTTTCTTCCTGCATGTTTTGCAAGTTGCAATCCGTTGTTTGTTTATACAGCGTCCTCTTTATATCCCAAAATCATACTTTTTGGTATCACCTTTCCAAGGGGCTCCATCTGAATTCACCTGCCTACATTCCTCTGCACTGCCACGCTCAACTTTTTCTCAGCTGGCACAATTTGATTGGCTGCTGTCCAATTCAAACTGTAATCACTTAAATGAAGAGTTGATTCACTGCACACTTTTTTTTTAAATAGCATACTTTTTAATATTTGGGCTTGGTGAGGGTATCAAGTCAGTTCGAGTCAAAAGCCTAACAAGTCACACGTCCATCCTCCATAACCTCTACATTCATGAACTCGCCATAACCTGGTAGCACCAACTTGGCTAAATGAGGGGAATCCTCTCACAGTTGTTTGTTTTAAAGAAACAAATTGACCCATATAATAATCCTGTTATGTTTCATTGTTTCCTTAATCAATGAACAATAAGCTTTGCATCCTTCCCAATGGGATTTACCACAGTATCATTGACTAATCAGGACTCCCCTCTAAGACGGTGAAACATTCAATAGAGAATAAATCAGACTATATATCGAAATCACTAATAATCAATACTCTCTAGATTATGAAAATGCAAAACTATGACAACTAGCTTGGCAAAGCTTTTCTGAGAATAGCGATGAGAAAATACACAACAAAAAAATCACAGACGGAATATGGAAAAGGGAGCAGGATCAAAGTGAACACCAAAAGTTGGATAACCTTACGTAAGAAATCAAACCAGAGGAACAATATGTATACAGACACAGATCTGAAGATCACAAGATCGCTGCAGGTATCTACACACGTGCACAAACACACAGAGCTTAACTGCTATTCCTCTACCCGTCTGTCTGAAGAGTTGACTGAAGGCCATGCCAGTATTTTGGGATGCCCTGACCAGGTCAGTGTTAATGGTGGCTGGTGCACATTAACACAATAGTGCAGTGCTGGTGTTTTTCCATCAGCAGGTGATGGCAAGGGTTGCGTTACAACCAATGTACCCAATGGCTCACTGACAGCATTGACCTCAAACGCGCACACACACATTCACGGACGCAGTGTAACAGTACGTGCGACATGCAAGAAGCTAATGAACTGATAATATTGTCAATCAGGATAAACTACACTGGTAGAACTATAAATAGATGTCATGCTTACCTCACCCCAGAAAACCTATTCTCTGACATAACAAATCAATAACATATTGATAAATATGGATGAGACAATAATATCAATATTCTACAATGTAGAACTAGCCTGTGCTCTTTGTCTCTCTACTCAATAATGTGGAAAACACTATGTTACACTCTCACAAAGTCTCTCTCTCTCCCTCCCTGGCACAGAACCACGCGCTCAGATCACCACCAGCCTATGACATCACCAGCCCATGAGATCACCCACTTCCGGAAAGTCACAATACTATCGCACATGTTTAGATATTCTATCCTTGTGGGGACCTTAAATGTATTTCCATTAAAAATGACTTTTTTTCCTAACCATAAACCTACCCCTAACCATAACCCTAAACCTTTACCCTAATTCTAGCCCTAAAACTTAAATTGTAACCCTAACCTCTAGCTTAAAAATATCCTTTTTTTCTCCCTTGTTTTACTATCCTTGTGGGGACTTTACAAGGATAGAAGAACCAACCCGCACGCACACACTGCACTTTGACCACCTGTGGCAGAGAGGCAGGCAATAATGGGCCGTAAGAAGACAGTGACCCACTTCTCTGTCTCCACTTGTAAACAACTCTCTCCTTCACTTCCTGATGCTAGTACAGAGGAAGACAGAGGGAGATAATGGAAATCTATTCAAATGAGGTAGAGTCAAAGTAGAGAGATGCAGACTACATACAAACAGACTGGGGATGTTGGCCAGTGGCCACTGATATGTGAAAGGACTGGACAGGTTTCCACCATGTCATTTAAGACTGGTCATGTCCAGATATTGGTGCCAACGTGGCGGATGGTTTGCCACCCTTCAGGTCTCACCTGTTCTTGTGCGATGCTGCGGCTCATACACCCAGTCTTCTTCATCTTCTGCCTCCCCTGGGTGCAGGTGTGTGTGTGAGCGGGAATGTGTGTGGAAGTGTGTGTGCAGCTCTGACTGGCTGCGGAAGATGCGTCGGGTCTGTCTAGATAGAGAGGATACACTCAGCCAGCTAAGAGCTCTGGAGAGACCCCCGGGCTTCTCCTTCCGATCCTTACGGAAAGACCCAGAACTCCTGTCCCTCCTCATCCTCACTCTGGGAGACAAAAAAAATACTTTGAAAAGAACCAAAAATGGAGACTGAATCAAAAGTCCCACATCCAAAGTGGAGCTGTAGAAGGAACAATCCAATTCAAAGTCAATTTCCCTATATGTGACAGTAAAATGTCACTTGACATGACAGTTTAGTCCTGTTGTCTTCTTCTCCAGTAGTTCCACAGTCACACTTCCCAATCAATATCTCAACAAATTTGCTCCATTTCATTCTTCTATCATTGAGCCAAACAAGATAAACTCCTCCCTTACACTCGTCCTTTGTGTTTCAAAATCCAGGGCGCGCTTCCAAATCCAAAGTGACAATTAGGCAATCCAGCGATCTGGAAAATCACCGCTCCTGCTCTCCAACACACACACACCGGTAAAGACGGAGGTATTCCTCTGGGGTGTAACAGGGCAGGGCGACACTTCCTGGTCACGTTTGGGTTTAAATCACAACAAGCCAACGGTCCTCCAGCGGTTTATCAATTTTTCAGTTGATCTGTTTATAACAGCTGACACTCAGGCCAACAGCCAGCAGACGAAGGGTTATGCCGTTTCAGCATCCTCCAATCCATTCCCAGGTCCCAGGCTGATTTGCTTAAAACACACACTCACAGAGACCTTCTGTCGTACGTCATACGCTGACTCACGCCACTCCGCACGAAGTGATGTCACTGCATGTGGGTTCCAGAGGATTGTGTGTAGTCACTCGCTCTTCTTCTTCTCCAGGTCAGGGGTGGCACAATAAGGTGTGTGTGTGGCGTCAACACACTCCTTGGCATCTTGCTCTGCTATATTTACATTCATCAGGCATGGAGATAGTAGCTCAGGTGGCGAGAGAGCGATTTTTAAGAACAGTTGCAACCCGTTGAGACCTCTTATCTGTTCTACTCCCACATGGCCAGATTGAGAGCGAGAGAAAGGAGGGAGCGAGACAGACCGAGGGATTCACTCACCTGCTGCCCACACAGACAGAGAGAGAGGGGGAAAGGGTGGACAAAGGCTAGCTAGGCGAACTGTCTGGAGTTACTGTGTGAGACGGCAAGGGTCATCCAGACGTTCTGCTCCACTGGTAGTCCTTCTGTGTATGTGCCATGTGTGTTCTGAAGGGCTGGGACGCTGTGTGTTTGTGGGGTTAGAATTACACCCAACCCCAGCCACTCGGCTGAAACACGAGAAGGCCCATCCCTCTCTCCTTCTTTCCCTCCCTCACTCCACTTTGATCTCTGATCTGTGGCCCTCCCCTCGCTCGCCGGCATGGCAACCACAGGGGCTGGAGGGAGGGCTCTCCACCTCTCCACTCCTTTCATCCACCGCTCTCCTCTTTCCAGTTATCTCCCTCCCTCTCTGTCGGTGTTGTCCCCTGAGGTCTAGAGTCTAGGGCATGTAGCTCACAGAAACACAGTCTTACCATCAACCAAACAGGTTGAACAGACAGTGTGCACAGTGCCCTAAAGACACAAACAACAGAAGCAGAGAAGAAACAGAGAAGGTACAGAAAAACAACAGGTGCATTTTGGAGCTTGACAGCCTGGCTGACATAGCATCATTTATCAACCCTGTCCACAGTGGCCTGTCTTTACAGGATATTAGTGTAAGCTGACAAGTAAGAGTGTCATCAAGTAGGGTTGTTTGTGGTCACACATGGGTGGGAAAGCCACACCTCCCAGTAGTTTTTGTTGTGTGACTACCAAGGAGGGACCACAAACAAACCACGGAGCCGGGGTGTGTATGAGGCGGTTCAAGGGCCCTTCTTCTCTCTCCAAGGTACCCACACTGTTCCTCCAACACCACAATGGGCTCCCAGGAGAAGGGCGAGGCAGGGTTGTTCTTCTCTCCATGGAGTAACTGAATCCCCAGTCACAGCCCTCACTGCGGTACCGCCCTCCTAGGACACACAAACCTTTGCCAACCCTCGTGGGGTGTCTTCTCCATGCAACTCCATTGTCGGGTTGTCCCAGCCTACCCTGTACTATCTCTCAGAGAGATAGATAACACCACGTAATGTTACCCCTCCTCCCCTCTGTCCTTGCTTCCCTTTTCATTTTCCCACAGTGACAAAAATCTATGGTGCCGGCACTTCTGATGTGCACATATTGACTGACCTGGGACAACTAATCCCTGGCAGTTTGCTGCGTGCTACACGACTGGGTCCTGGTTTACCTGATAAAACACTAGCAATAACACCACCTCCTTTCTCTCTGGCCCACACACTCACACACACACACAAAAGCTGGTGTTATAACACACACACACACACACCATCACACACATTGCTCGCTGAGTGTGTGTGAACCTTTGTCCCTATCGGTGAAACCAAAGGCCAGTCACACTCATTTAATAATTAACCAGCCCTGCTCTCCCACAGCGCTGGGATGAAGGGATGGAAGGATAAAAGATGGATGTACCGATGCATACTAAAGAAATACACAGGCCTGTGGAAGTTCAGATACAAACCTATTCTACTCTACCTAGCCTCTATTTCTGAATGGGAGTGAACTACAAACACCTTTTTAGTGTCCACTAGTCCAGAGCAGCTGAGCAGAGCACTGTGAAAAGGAGATTCAATGGGCTCAAATGAGCTCTGGGATAGCTGTGTTCAGCCTAGGTGTCCTATAGGTTAAGTGATGCTGACTGAAGTGTTTGTGTATAGGCTGAGAGATCATTGAGGAGAGTATTGATTTCACCTCTAAAACACAGAGAGCTGTTTTAAGCAAAGTGCTGTTTGACCCCAAGGGAGGTGAAAGGTCGGTGTATAAAGGTCAACTTTATTCCTGCTTCAACCCCTGACCCCCTCCCCCAAACAGACATTCCCCAAAATCTGAACTGAAACCCCCCCACCCATATAGAATTTTAAAAACCACTGAACAGTTACTGAACAAAACAAATTTTGTACCAGGAGAGTGGAGGAAATACATTAGCACAAAAAATATTGAATATCCGTCTCAGTCAGTGGGTCAGCTTCCAGATGCTAGCAGCTACATTACCGTCTCAGTCAGTGGGTCAGCTTCCAGACGCTAGCAGCTACATTACCGTCTCAGTCAGTGGGTCAGCTTCTAGACGCTAGCAGCTACGTTACCGTCTCAGTCAGTGGGTCAGCTTCCAGACGCTAGCAGCTACGTTACCGTCTCAGTCAGTGGGTCAGCTTCCAGACGCTAGCAGCTACATTACCGTCTCAGTCAGTGGGTCAGCTTCCAGACGCTAGCAGCTACATTACCGTCTCAGTCAGTGGGTCAGCTTCCAGACGCTAGCAGCTACGTTACCGTCTCAGTCAGTGGGTCAGCTTCTAGACGCTAGCAGCTACGTTAACATCTCAGTCAGTGGGTCAGCTTCCAGACGCTAGCAGCTACATTACCGTCTCAGTCAGTGGGTCAGCTTCTAGACGCTAGCAGCTACGTTACCGTCTCAGTCAGTGGGTCAGCTTCCAGACACTAGCAGCTACATTACCGTCTCAGTCAGTGGGTCAGCTTCTAGACGCTAGCAGCTACGTTACCGTCTCAGTCAGTGGGTCAGCTTCCAGACGCTAGCAGCTACGTTACCGTCTCAGTCAGTGGGTCAGCTTCCAGACGCTAGCAGCTACGTTACCGTCTCAGTCAGTGGGTAGCTTCCAGACGCCAGCAGCTACGTTACCGTCTCAGTCAGTGGGTCAGCTTCCAGATGCTAGCAGCTACGTTATAGAGTAGTATCATGTTGGTGGGTCCTGCATGCAAACACATGCACCATCAGGGGGTGTAATGATGCTTAGAGGAATGCTAGCTGGTGACCCCCAACATGTTGTTGTGAAGCCCTACTCCCTCTCTGGCCCGGTCGGAACATTCCACACATACACACCACAGGGACAGCTGAGAGATGGAGGGAAGAGGAGAGAAACGGAGGGAAAGGACTGGAACGTTGGCTGGTATAAGTACAGAAACATACTTCTCTTAAACCACACACACCCACCCTGTGGCAGTGAGAAACCATTGGCATGACTCTGGGTAGGTGTCTTGGTGATGAGAGCACCGGGGTCTGGTTGCCTGGTAACCAGACATCAGTGGAGAGCGCATGCCATTAATATATGCGACCATTACACAACATACAGTACATGTGTAAATCTTCAGAAAGTCACCAAATAGCCTACGCCTGCAGTGAAATGACCATGGCTGTGCATTACACAGTGTTGGAGTCAATTCCATTTTAGAAAGTGACTAACTTCTTATTCAGGAATTTAAAAATCAGGTAGTGCTAACGAGGACTGTGGCGGTCATGACATTTTGTCAAGCAAAATATACTATGAGACTGCCGTCTTAATAAATCCTGCCTACACCTTCACAATAAATCCACTTAATCTAACCATGTAATACAGCCTACACCTTACACGGTTAATTAACATAAACACATCCCCTGGCGTCCAAGCGTTAACCTACAAGCCACTGATGCAGACCTTTGGAACATCTACATTTTAAAAAGTCTAATAAATCCATGTAATACAGCCTACACCTTCACAATAAAATTAACACCTTCACAATAAATCCACAGCCTACACCTTCCTACAGCCTACACCTTCACAATAAATCCATGTAATACAGCCTACACCTTCACAATAAATCCATGTAATACGCCTAACCTTCACAATAAATCCAAGCCTACACCTTCACAATAAATGATACAGCCAGACCTTCACAATAAACATCTACATTTTACAAAAGTCTAATAAATCCATGTAATACAGCCTACACCTTCACAATAAATCCATGTAATACAGCCTACACCTTCACAATAAATCCATGCCTACACCTTCACAATAAATAATACAGCCTACACCTTCACAATAAATCCATGTAATACAGCCTACACCTTCACAATAAATCCATGTAATACAGCCTACACCTTCACAATAAATCCATGTAATACAGCCTACACCTTCACAATAAATCCATGTAATACAGCCTACACCTTCACAATAAATCCATGTAATATAGCCTACACCTTCACAATAAATCCATCATTTATTTTAGACAGGTCTAAACAAGCATGATATAAAGAAAATGTAGTCTATTTCAGAAGAAAAGAATAGCGTACTCTGAGTTGTCGTTATGTTAGGTCCTGATCTGGCTATGCCATATGGCTGTGGGTGACACTAGTTCATTTAGCAGACAAGATTTAGGCCAAACGAAAATCAAAAGCACTAGCCTATGTCAATATACTATCCCTCATAGTTCAAATCTTGACTTATTCTATTCCGTGAGAGAAATAAATATTCAAGCATAGTCTGGGACAATTGATTGTGAAATGCGATAGATCCCAAATTAATACAACCACTAGCATAAAAAAAAAAGTTTAAAAGCAATGGGTCTGACGCAACAGATCAGAACGTTTAGCTTAACATGTTGATAAACTATTAGGCTATTCACATTATAAGTGCAGAAATGCACACAGCAGTAGGCTATAAGCCTGAATGTTCCAAAATGCAATCAAATAGCGGGAAAACACCATTCTCAAAAGTGACTGCAAATGTGATTATGCATGTAATGCTTTTATTATGAAGGTGCATTTTTATGGTGAAAATGATCTTCTCCAAACTTGAAACTCACACACTGCATATGGATGCCAGATAGGCTCTTCACCTGTTGTAAAGTGGATTAATGTGCTTAATTTTAAGAAGTTATTTGGCCACTTTAGTTGTGATACAAACCTACTAAAAAAATATAGGCCTATGGGCTAGGCTACATAAGGTGTGCGACTACGATTTGAAAAAGATCGCAAAAAAACAGCATGCACTATTTCTTGCCTTACTGAATAAGCTGGGCATCATTCACCCCCCCCCCCCCTTAAAAGATTTAGATGCACTACTGTTCCACTGGATGTCATAAGGTGAATGCACCAATTTGTAAGTCGCTCTGGATAAGAGCGTCTGCTAAATGACTTAAATGTAATGTAAATGTATAATATATCATTCAGAAGTGACAGGCTAATAATGTCACCCATCAGACTATCCCCAATTTAATGTTGTCTTCACATATACTACATTATATATGACATAAGTTAGGATTTAGAATGGATCATTATTATGCACCTGTCTCGGAACAGGGGCAGTGGGGAAAAATACATGTCATCTATGTACTTAAATAGCGAATGGAAGATGCTTTTCCTGTGGTTCATTTTCACGCCAGTAAGGTAGGCTGTACTCCTGTTTTAAAAGAGAAGTGTGCTTAATATTAGGAAAGTTTAGAAATAAATATAGTAGGCCTAGCCTATAGAAAGCTGATGGGATCCTCCTCTTTTTAATAGAGGCCATCACTGGTGTTTTATCACGCAATTACATAGCCTATAGAAATGTTGTGCAACATGAGCTCATGGGCTCTCATGAAGTGTTTGATTAGACTTTGATTACATTTGCATTGATGTCAGAGTGATTAGAGGGAAAATAGAGTGCTATAGCACTTAGCAAGTTTGGTAGGCTACTAATGACCATCAGCAGCATAAAGGTTAGAGAAGCCTATTTAAAGTGACTAAACTGTCACCAGGAATTTGATTGCCATCATGAATCGTGACCGCCGGTGTGGCGGTAATACGGTCACCGTAACAGCCCTAGTGCCAACCTCCATTCCACAGTAAGTGGAGCTGCACACTGTGCTGGCCACAGAAATAACATTTTAATGAATGCTCTAAATACAGGGGGTTAGGAGACGCCATAAACGAAGAGTTTTATTGGTCTCCATCCCAAGGGGTTTATAAGTGTGTCTGTGCGTGTTTTCACTTATGTGGTTGAGTGTGTACTATCTAAATTAGGTGGTGGCTTGGAGGCCACACGGAGCACTCTTAATGGTCTAGGAGGAGGTGTTGGTATTTTGGTGGTATTTTGATAGAAAGGGTGGAGGCCGGGGACCAGGGTACTACTCCCTCTATCTCACAGTTTGTATTGGGTTTAGTTATCTGTTTGTATGGAATGATGAAGGGAGGGGAGCATCTGTGACATGAGGGCAACATTAACAATTTTAATGAACACATTTTTCTCTTCTGTATTTTTTCTCCATCCAACCCTGACCCAATCCAGATTTGGCCAGAACCTGTGTAATCAAGACCGTCACATTTCTATAAAACAGAAAAGCGTCCAGCTCTTTAAAACACGAAAAGGACAAAACAGCTTTAACTTCTTTGGGGTAGGGGGCAGTATTCGGAAGTTTGGATGATTGAGGTGCCCAAAGTAAACTGCCTGCTACTCAGGCCTAGAAGCTAGGATATGCATATAATTGGTAGTATTTGATAGAAACACTCTGAAGCTTCTAAAACTGTTTGAATGATGTCTGTGAATATAACATAACTTATTTGGCAGGCGAAACCCAGAGGACAAACCATCCAGGAATGTATTTTTTTGAGGTCACTCTTTTCAATGGGTTTTCTATGGAGATCTAGATTTCTAAGGCACTTGCTTGCAGTTCCACTGGATGTCAACAGTCTTAAGAAATTGGTTGATGTTTTTCCTTTGAGAAATGAAGAAGTAGCCCTGTTCAGAACGAGGGTTGAGTGACGTGTACTGTTGTGGTTGGGGCGCGTGACCTGAAAGCTCGCTCCACTTTGTTTTTATCCGCTATTGAATGCAGTTTATCCCGTCTTAAATTTTAGCGATTATTTACGTTAAAAAAATACCTAAAGTTGTATTAGGAAAGTTGTTTGAAATGTTTGGACAAAGATTACAGGTAACTTATTAGATATTTTGTAGTCATGTTGCGCAAGTTGGAACCGGTGTTTTGGATCAAACGCGCCAAATAAATGGACATTTTGGAGATATAACGACAGAATTAATCGAACAAAAGGACAATTTGTGATGTTTATGGGACATATTGGAGTGCCGACAGAAGAAACTCTTCAAAGGTAAGGCATGAATTATATCGTTATTTCTGAGTTTTGTGTCGCGTCTGGCGGAATGAAATATGATTGTCTGTGTTTGTTTGATGGGGTGCTGTCCTCAGATAATCGCATGGTTTGCTTTCGCTGTAAAGCCTTTTTGAAATCTGACACCATGGCTGGATTAACAAGAAGTCAAGCTTTAATTTGACATATTGCATGTGTATTTCCAGGAATTTTAAATATTTACAATTCTTTAGTTTGAAGTTCGCGCTCTGCAATTTCACTGGATGTTGGCCAGATGGGACGCTACCGTTCCATGTACAATAGAGAGGTTAACAGGAGAAAATCAGAGCGTCATGGAAAATAGTAGACAGTATAGACTGGAGAATGGGTAGGCCTTAAAGGAAATGAGGAGGAAGAAGAGGAACTCAAGAGAGAAAAAGATTGAGAAGCGAGAGGAGTGAGAATAAGGCGAGGTGGAAAAATCCTCTCATCTTTCCTGGACAGGCATGACAATACCATCTTCAACAGCAGCCTAACAGACTGACCACCATGACCTCTGACCTTCCTTCTGAACACGAGTACTAACCTTAACTTTCACCACAGGCATGCTGCCTAATATGGAGGCTCCCCCTCCCTTCATCTGCCACCCCCCCCCCCCCCCCCCATCTCTTCTTCCATCTTTCTACTTGCTTTCTCCTTCCCTTCATTTCTCAACATATCTATCCCCCACTCCTTGCCCTTGGAGAGGAGGTGTAAGACAAAGCAGGTTCCTGTAGAATGCAGTGAGGTCAGCATGTTGTATTACAGGGGACAGGAGTAGAGCTATACACATGGTGAAGAGAGAGTCACATGTATCCTCGTATTCATCTTCTGCTGTGTCAAATGTGTCACTACTCCACACGCGTCCATTTACAGATCCTGGATCAGCTCTGACAGCTCTGCCACGTCTCAACTGAACAAAGCTCATAACCCTCTAGGTCTATCATCTAGTTATCTGGAATGCAAGTCATTATATATAAACTCTGAAAAACACCAAAAGAAAGATGCCCAGGGTCCCTGCTCATCTGCGTGAACGTGCCTTAGGCATGCTGCAAGGAGGCATGAGGTCTGCAGATGTGGCCAAGGCAATGAATTGCAATGTCCGTACTGTGAGACGCCTAAGACAGAGCTACAGGGAGACAGGGCGGACAGCTGATCGTC
This sequence comes from Oncorhynchus nerka, assembly GCF_034236695.1. Taxonomy (NCBI): domain Eukaryota; kingdom Metazoa; phylum Chordata; class Actinopteri; order Salmoniformes; family Salmonidae; genus Oncorhynchus; species Oncorhynchus nerka. Next base: position 28,504,632 of record NC_088408.1, read on the forward strand.
CTCGCAGAGGCTGGACTGAGGGCTTGAGGCTGGACTGTAGGCCTGTTGTAAGGCAGGTCCTCACCAGACATCACCGACAACAACATCGCCTATGGGCACAAACCAACCGTCGCTGGACCAGACAGGACTGGCAAAAAGTGCACTTCACTGACGAGTCATGGTTTTGTCTCACCAGGGGCGATGGTCGGATTCACGTTTATCGTCGAAGGAATGAGCGTTACACCGAGGCTTGTACTCTGGAGCGGGATTGATTTGGAGGTGGAGGGTCCGTCATGGTCTGGGTCCGTGTGTCACAGCATCATCGGACTGAGCTTGTTGTCATTGCAGGCAATCTCAACGCTGTGCTTTACAGGGAAGACATCCTCCTCCCTCATGTGGTACCCTTCCTGCAGGCTCATCCTGACATGACCCTCCAGCATGACAATGCCACCAGCCATACTGCTCGTTCTGCTCGTCCTGCAAGACAGGAATGTCAGTGTTCTGTCATGGCCAGCGAAGAGCCCGGATCTCAATCCCATTGAGCACGTCTGGGACCTGTTGGATCGGAGGGTGAGGGCTAGGGCCATTCCCCCCAGAAAGGTCCGGGAACTGGTGCAGTCCATGAGGAGATGCTCTGCAGTACTTAATGCAGCTGGTGGCCACACCAGATACTGACTGTTACTTTTGATTTTGACCCCCCCTTTGTTAAGGGACACATTATTCCAGTTGTGTTAGTCACATGCCTGTGGAACGTGTTCAGTTTATGTCTCAGTTGTTGAATCTTGTTATGTTCATACAAATACTTACATGTTAAGTTTGCTGTAAATAAATGTAGTTGACAGTGAGAGGACGTTTCTTTTTTGTTGATATATATATATATATATATATATGCCTGTATAAAACCCAGATTGGCATGTGGACACACCCAGTAAAACCAGTTCTATATAAAAGCCAGGTTGGTTGGTTATACAGTAGTGTAATGTTTTTTTTTTTTAACTTAATCTCACGCACCCAAGAAAACCTTTATGGATCACGTGTTTTTAACAGCCTGGGAGAGGTAGAATACTGGACATGATACTAAACACCTCTCAGACTCCTCCCGCTCTCACTCCCTACTTCCAGCCCTCGACTATGCTTTTAAACCCCATCTCATTAGAAAGGTGGGAGCCGAGGTAAAAAACCCATCTCATTATAAAGGTGGGAGCCGAGGTAAAACCACATCTCATTATAAAGGTGGGAGCCGAGGTAAAAAACCCATCTCATTAGAAAGGTGGGAGCCGAGGTAAAACCCCATCTCATTATGAAGGTAGGAGCCGAGGTAAAACCCCATCTCATTATAAAGGTGGGAGCCGAGGTAAAACCACATCTCATTATAAAGGTGGGAGCCGAGGTAAAAAACCCATCTCATTATAAAGGTGGGAGCCGAGGTAAAACCACATCTCATTATAAATGTGGGAGCCGAGGTAAAACCCCATCTCATTATAAAGGTAGGAGCCGAGGTAAAACCCCATCTCATTATAAAGGTGGGAGCCGAGGTAAAACCCCCATCTCATTATAAAGGTAGGAGCCGAGGTAAAACCCCATCTCATTATAAAGGTGGGAGCCGAGGTAAAACCACATCTCATTATAAAGGTGGGAGCCGAGGTAAAAAACCCATCTCATTATAAAGGTGGGAGCCGAGGTAAAACCACATCTCATTATAAATGTGGGAGCCGAGGTAAAACCCCATCTCATTATAAAGGTGGGAGCCGAGGTAAAACCCCCATCTCATTATAAAGGTGGGAGCCGAGGTAAAACCCCATCTCATTATAAAGGCAAGAGCTGAGGTAAAACCCCCATCTCATTATAAAGGTAGGAGCCGAGGTAAACCCCATCCTATTATAAAGGTGGGAGCCGAGGTAAAACCCCCATCTCATTATAAAGGTGGGAGCCGAGGTAAAACCCCATCCTATTATAAAGGTAGGAGCCGAGGTAAAACCCCCATCTCATTATAAAGGTGGGAGCCGAGGTAAAACCCCCATGTCATTATAAAGGTGGGAGCCGAGGTAAAACCCCCATCTCATTATAAAGGTGGGAGCCGAGGTAAAAACCCCATCTCATTATAAATGTGGGAGCCGAGGTAAAACCCCATCTCATTATAAAGGTGGGAGCCGAGGTAAAACCACATCTCATTATAAAGGTGGGAGCCGAGGTAAAACCCCATCTCATTATGAAGGTAGGAGCCGAGGTAAACCCCATCTCATTATAAAGGTGGGAGCCGAGGTAAAACCCCCATGTCATTATAAAGGTAGGAGCCGAGGTAAAACCCCATCTCATTATAAAGGTAGGAGCCGAGGTAAAACCCCATCTCATTATAAAGGTGGGAGCCGAGGTAAAACCCCATCTCATTATAAAGGTGGGAGCCGAGGTAAAACCCCCGTCTCATTATAAAGGTGGGAGCCGAGGTAAAACCCCCATCTCATTATAAAGGTGGGAGCCGAGGTAATTTAAGTGTTCCGTTAAAGATTAATATGAATGTCATGAATATTAAGATTCACAGATTCTGATTCCTCTCACTGTAGCACTGTTCAATGTTAACAAGTATTCCAGCTAAAATGTCTTCCCACTTCTGTTCTGAGTACCGCATTTCTTACTGAACAGCTAACAACAAAACATGGAGAGAGCAAAATATTTTTAACCCCCCCATTTTAGCATTGTATCCACTGAAAGAATGTAGACCATTTCACATTGGCCTATAAGTCGTTCTGTTTGCTAAGTGAACAAAGGTTAATGTAATTCACAAGACAGATAGTCCTTCCAGGTGACAGAAATGTTACAGCTGGGGTCAGACGGTCACCAGTGTGTGTGCGTGTCTGTGTACACATATGTGTGGGAGTAGTCACTTCAGCGGACTCCCATGTGGCTTTGCGGCGCTGCAATGTGCCATCCATGCTGACACCATTACCCAGGGGGCTATGGGGGTGGACATGACAGACAGGTGATTGACAGGTTGGGGGCAGAGGAGCCACTCAGTAAATTAGCCGTCCCCACAAACCATAAAGGGACCTAATCTGGACACATTGATGCACTCAAACTGCCACCAACCGTGAGATGTTGGGGGTTGGGTGAGTTTGAAAGGTGTAGCAACGTTTACCAGACCATTTACTAAAGTGGTGTGAGAGTGGACACTGCACAGACAGACAGGTGCATAGTAAAGATGCTTTACTGTACAGGTAAGTCAAAAATGGACACCTTCTTAAGGAGGGAGAGAGGGAAGAGAGCAGACAAACAGAGCCTGAGAAAAAGGGTCAATTGGATAACACAAATAATTAACAGGTCATCTCCGGATCTCCATTTATTAGGAGGGATGCCTAGCAACCCCAGACCTCCAGAGAGCAGGGCAGAACAGGGCCAAGCAGGATGATGTAGCCCAGCAACGGCCCTCTGGTGGCGGGGAAGAGAGTCACTGTGGTAGTGGCTCCTGGATCCTCTGGGGTCTCCAGCTGTGTAGGCCTGAATGCTCTACTGCTCTCAGCAATAAATGTTTAAAATTCTGGGCCAGTTACTAGGAGAGACATAAATACATACATAAAACAATCCATTCAGTCACAAACTACAAAACCTATCAGATAATAAAAATCTCAACGGTAAAGATCTTGAACAGGCCCCACAACCCACAAGAAAAGCACAGCTATGTGGGGAACAACCTCCCCCAAATCTCCATAAACAAAGCCTAATTGACTCACAGCGAAACTGTATTGGATCTTATGTACCACAGGGGGGCGCAATATAACATCCAATGAGAGTCTCTTCTTGTCTGTTCAGCAGGTTGTCTCTGATAACTCTGGGTCATTACCACATGTTGAAATGGGCCGGAAAGAAGGCTGTGTGTCTCCCTGCTATCACACTACAGTCAATAAACAAAACCATTCATTTACCAGGCCGCCGTACAAACAGGCCACACAGACTGGTTTAGAAATAAACGGCTAAATCAGATTAAAATCGATCTAATTAGATAGGCAGTGACTGTGGAACCCTACCATAGCTGGCTGTACAGCCAGAGGGGTTGTTAGAGCTGAGCCTCAGTAAAAAAGAAAATGCTGTCAACTTGAGGATTCATGAAAGTTAACGCTCCAATCCCCTCTATTCCTCTGTCCACGTGCTTCAAGTCTGTTATTGCATAGTAAAGCTGTGTGTGTGTGTGTGTGTCTTAATACCGTTATTCCATACAAAAGCTGGGAGCTTAGCTAAGAGAGCCTTTCAGTGGAGTCACAGACGGCGCCTCTTCTGTGTATGTGTATGTGTGTGTGTGTGGAGTCTCAGATGGCGCCTCTTCTGGGAAGCAGCTTAACTAAAGAGACAAAGGAAAGGTGAAGCAGGTGTTGACCCCTGACCTTTCTCTCCTGACCCCAGGCAGCAGTGCTTCCTAATCCCAAACCACAAGTTAGGCTTTATCAGTGTGTGTGTGTGTGTGTGATTCCAGAGGATGTTGTCATTAGTGACAGCAGAGAAAACGCATTTAAAAAACAACCAGACAGCCTTTCTAGCACAAACACACAGACTTTAATACTCACCAACTTACCAACCACCAACTTCAATAAATAGGGACTAGGCCTGCAGAACATCTGTATGTATGCATGCCCAGATGTGTGTGTGTGTGTGTGTGTGTATAAGTATTTGTGTGGGTACCTGTGCATACGAACGTATGACTGAGTGTGTGTAGCATCTGAGTGCAGTCACATGGAGGAGAACTCCTCCTCCCTCGCTTTGCTGTAGACGTATACGGTGAGGAGTTTGTCCGTCTGAATGAGGACAAACAGGGGGAGGAGAACGGATAGATCGAGATATTGCACAGTGGTGTGAAAGAGAAAGAAAGAACAGATTGATACTACAGGGGGAGGAGAGAGAAAGGAGGAGAAACCGTGCAAGACAAATGAGCAGCAGTAATCAGAGGAGGGCTTTGAAACAATCTGCATACGTGCACAGTTGCACGCACATGAACACACGCACACATGAACACACGCGCACTGGAGGCTGGGGCCCAGGGGGAGAGGGTGTGGTCCCCTCAGTAAATTCCTGATCAGTCACGCTCGAGAGGAACCAGTCAAAAAAGACTTGGGGTGGCTGAAAAGAGTCAGGTTGCAGACTTTCAGCTCCACAATGCTTTACACTGGACTGACCCTGAAGCCTGTAGGATCACACCAGCATTAACTCCTTACAGGTAGTCTTATCCTAGACAGCATTAACCCCTTACAGGTAGTCTTATTCTAGACCGCATTAACCCCTTACAGGTAGTCTTATCCTAGACAGCATTAACTCCTTACAGGTAGTCTTATCCTAGACAGCATTAACCCCTTACAGGTAGTCTTATCCTAGACAGCATTAACCCCTTACAGGTAGTCTTAGCCTAGACAGCTTTAACCCCTTACAGGTAGTCTTAGCCTAGACAGCTTTAACCCCTTACAGGTAGTCTTATCCTAGACAGCATTAACCCCTTACAGGTAGTCTTATCCTAGACAGCATTAACTCCTTACAGGTAGTCTTAGCCTAGACAGCATTAACTCCTTACAGGTAGTCTTAGCCTAGACAGCATTAACCCCTTACAGGTAGTCTTAGCCTAGACAGCATTAACTCCTTACAGGTAGTCTTAGCCTAGACAGCATTAACTCCTTACAGGTAGTCTTATCCTAGACAGCATTAACCCCTTACAGGTAGTCTTAGCCTAGACAGCTTTAACTCCTTACAGGTAGTCTTAGCCTAGACAGCATTAACCCCTTACAGGTAGTCTTAGCCTAGACAGCATTAACCCCTTACAGGTAGTCTTAGCCTAGACAGCATTAACCCCTTACAGGTAGTCTTATCCTAGACAGCATTAACCCCTTACAGGTAGTCTTAGCCTAGACAGCTTTAACCCCTTACAGGTAGTCTTAGCCTAGACAGCTTTAACCCCTTACAGGTAGTCTTAGCCTAGACAGCATTAACCCCTTACAGGTAGTCTTATCCTAGACAGCATTAACCCCTTACAGGTAGTCTTAGCCTAGACAGCTTTAACCCCTTACAGGTAGTCTTAGCCTAGACAGCTTTAACCCCTTACAGGTAGTCTTATCCTAGACAGCATTAACCCCTTACAGGTAGTCTTATCCTAGACAGCATTAACTCCTTACAGGTAGTCTTAGCCTAGACAGCATTAACCCCTTACAGGTAGTCTTAGCCTAGACAGCATTAACCCCTTACAGGTAGTCTTAGCCTAGACAGCATTAACTCCTTACAGGTAGTCTTAGCCTAGACAGCATTAACCCCTTACAGGTAGTCTTAGCCTAGACAGCTTTAACTCCTTACAGGTAGTCTTAGCCTAGACAGCATTAACCCCTTACAGGTAGTCTTAGCCTAGACAGCATTAACCCCTTACAGGTAGTCTTAGCCTAGACAGCATTAACCCCTTACAGGTAGTCTTAGCCTAGACAGCTTTAACCCCTTACAGGTAGTCTTAGCCTAGACAGCTTTAACTCCTTACAGGTAGTCTTAGCCTAGACAGCTTTAACCCCTTACAGGTAGTCTTAGCCTAGACAGCATTAACCCCTTACAGGTAGTCTTAGCCTAGACAGCTTTAACCCCTTACAGGTAGTCTTAGCCTAGACAGCTTTAACTCCTTACAGGTAGTCTTAGCCTAGACAGCTTTAACCCCTTACAGGTAGTCTTAGCCTAGACAGCATTAACCCCTTACAGGTAGTCTTAGCCTAGACAGCATTAACCCCTTACAGGTAGTCTTAGCCTAGACAGCATTAACTCCTTACAGGTAGTCTTAGCCTAGACAGCATTAACTCCTTACAGGTAGTCTTATCCTAGACAGCATTAACCCCTTACAGGTAGTCTTATCCTAGACAGCATTAACTCCTTACAGGTAGTCTTAGCCTAGACAGCATTAACTCCTTACAGGTAGTCTTAGCCTAGACAGCATTAACCCCTTACAGGTAGTCTTAGCCTAGACAGCATTAACTCCTTACAGGTAGTCTTAGCCTAGACAGCATTAACTCCTTACAGGTAGTCTTAGCCTAGACAGCATTAACTCCTTACAGGTAGTCTTATCCTAGACAGCATTAACTCCTTACAGGTACTCTTAGCCTAGACAGCATTAACCCCTTACAGGTAGTCTTAGCCTAGACAGCATTAACCCCTTACAGGTAGTCTTATCCTAGACAGCATTAACCCCTTACAGGTAGTCTTATCCTAGACAGCATGAACCCCTTACAGGTAGTCTTAGCCTAGACAGCATTAACCCCTTACAGGTAGTCTTATCCTAGACAGCATTATTGGACGGTTATTGTATTTTAATGACAGTCTCCATGCATAACCGTTGGTTGCATGGTTTTATGTCAATTGTGCCAGCCCTACCTATCCTATTGGAACAGTTCAGTGCTCAGGTCTTTGTATTTTACTCTTCCACAGTAATCCATAAAATGTTGACATTAGTACTAATCACACAGAACCCAGCCCAGGTCAGTGTGCTCATAGACAGGTGAGTCAGTGTAGGAGCTCCCCGTTACGCCCATCAGCCACAGCATCAGGCCGAGGACACGGGAGTCACGCATTTAGGTGAATCACAGTGTCCTCTACATAGCTGAAATATTGCTGCACAACTGTCCGTGTTCAGCTGTGTTTGGTACACAAAGACCTGTTTGTTTCCCATTGGTAGTCAACAGTAGCCGAGTCCCATGCTGTGTTTGGGTGTTTTACACCTGCAACATCAGCAGTTCCCCTGACAACCACCATAGGGGGAGCTTAACACACAACACACACACACACACAAAACACACACACACAACACACACACACAACACACACACACACACAACACACACACACACACACACACACGAAGACCATGACTTTAGCCTCTGGAAAGTTTCCATGTTTTGCTTGTGTGTGTGGTTTATGCTGTGCCACTTCCTTCTGTGGAGCTGTGAAAACACAGAGCTAAGATTCCTCAACAAACCTAAACTGCTGACAAAAACACAGAGCAGGTTAGTGCACTCCACATCCATCTCCCATGGTGTTCTGTACACATACAACTGAATCCTTATGTCTAAATACACTGAGACCAAAATATCTCTTTTGTCTTTTCGTGCCACATATGAAGTGCTTTGGGCGTGTGTATTCGTGTGGTTGTCGCTGTAAAAATACAGATTATAAACTATGCAGCATTGGTTTGGGATTAACATTCTAAAGGATCAGTTTCCCAGAGGGCCAGTCTTCGGAGCTTGAGGAGAATGAGACTGGCAGAGAAGCAAGGTTCCGTACATTTGTTGACAGTCCCTCTGGAGAGTTTACAGGTGCTGCAGTCTGCCCAACCGGCTCTGACGGGAGGTGTGAGTCTGTGTGCAGTGAATGCAGAGCTTTGTGTGAATGCTTGAAAGAGCCAGAGACACAAAAAGAGAGATATTGATTCTCTCTCTTTTCTGGTATTGTGCAGTCAGTGTGTGTCACTATGAGGTGCAGTAGCAAAAGTCTCTAGCAGTCATAAAACCCCTAGCTGTGAGAATCAGTAGCAGTACCTCTAGCCTGCCCAACCCCTCAGGCCTGTGTAAATACATGAGACTATGTGAAGAGGGGAGAGGGTCGGGATGGGGATAGTTAGTTACCCCAGAAACACACTCTCCCTCTTCCCCCACACGACCCGGCACTCAGCCTGCACATCAACACTGAGTTGGAGAGAGAGAGAGAGAGAGATAGAGAGAGAGAGTCTGTTATGCTGATTGAGCAGACGTTGGTCGGCAGGCCTAACCATTACCGTGACAATGGGAGGCTGACTTGGGGCTGGCGCTCTGCCCTCTACAGCTGTGTGCTGTCTGCTCTGAACACACAGACAGACACACATTACCGTTCAGACGGCAGGCTCTTCCGTTGCATAGTGCTCATCCCTCTCAGCCACACTCACACCAACTAATCCTACAGCAGATAACCACAACACAGGAGACACTACACCAGTGGTTTTCAACCTGTGGTCCGAGGGGTACTGCAGGAGTTACGCAATTTTTGTATTATTATTTTTGTATTTTTTATTATAAAAATCTTAGTGGTTAGAGCGTTGGACTAGTAACCGGAAGGTTGCACTGTTCCTAGGCCGTCATTGAAAATAAGAATTTGTTCTTAACTGACTTGCCTAGTTAAATAAAGGTAAAATAAAAAAATAAAAATTATAAGCAATTTTACATTACTTCCACAATGCTAATAGTTTACAATATTATTATTATTTCCTTTAATCTGTTACATTCACTGATAAGATTGACTAAATTTGACTGCCAAGATATTTCATGTTAAACATTTCTGCTTCTCCATGAATGGTGGTCCTTGAGAGCTGTTGAAACTGATTTGGTGGTCCTTGGAACGGAAAAGGTCGGTAACCGCTGTACTACACTATACAAACCTCCCAACTAAACTGTACAGAGAACAGCCAAATCTCCATAAGCCACTGGACACAGGATTACACCTGCCTTAATGCCGACTCTAGAACAGCAAAATAATCTACATTCTGAACCATTATATTACATGGAGTTATTTACAACTGAATCCAGATCAGTGGTATCCCAGTCAAAGCCAGCCTGGATTCTACAGATAAAGAGAGGTTTTCAGGCAGATTATAGGGAATCCTTGTATGTAATGTGGAGCAGAACACACATACACTGCATTGTGAACAGACTGTGCACTCCAACAAAGGGTGTAAGACACACACAGTAGTAAACATACACAGCGTGGCACAGAGATTCCTTATCCGTTATGGTTTTATTATTATATGGGCTAGCATCCACACACACACACACACACACACACACACACACACACACACACACACACACACGGATGATCTAAAATAGACACCCCCATAGAAATTCCTCCCACAAGCTGTCAGAAGTTTGAGCTGAGTTCCATCTGGCCATCCTCCATCTCTCCCTCTTTTTCCCCCCTGTCTCTCTCTTTCTCTCTCTCTCCACATTCTTTCCCCCTCACTTTCACCCAGACCAGAACCCCTCTGTCTTCCTCTTCTTCCAGTCACTCTCTCCCTCCATCAGTTCTAACTTCACTCCTTTTCCTCTGCCTCCAATGTTCTATCCCTCTGCTTCCCTCTAACTGTTTCCCTCTAACTGTTTCCCTCTAACTGCTTCCCTCTAACTGCTTCCCTCTAACTGTTTCCCTCTAACTGTTTCCCTCTAACTGTTTCCCTCTAACTGTTTCCCTCTAACTGCTTTCCTCTAACTGCTTCCCTCTAACTGTTTCCCTCTAACTGCTTCCCTCTAACTGTTTCCCTAACTGCTTTCCTCTAACTGCTTCCCTCTAACTGTTTCCCTCTAACTGCTTCCCTCTAACTGTTTCCCTCTAACTGTTTCCCTCTAACTGCTTCCCTCTAACTGTTTCCCTCTAACTGCTTCCCTCTAACTGTTTCCCTCTAACTGCTTTCCTCTAACTGCTTCCCTCTAACTGTTTCCCTCTAACTGCTTCCCTCTAACTGCTTCCCTCTAACTGTTTCCCTCTAACTGTTTCCCTCTAACTGCTTCCCTCTAACTGCTTCCCTCTAACTGCTTCCCTCTAACTGTTTCCCTCTAACTGCTTCCCTCTAACTGCTTCACTCTAACTGCTTCCCTCTAACTGCTTCCCTTTCTCTCCCTCTCCCTTTTTCACCAAGTCTCTCCCATCCCTCTCTTTCTCTCCCTCTCCCCTTTTCACCAAGTCTCTCCCCTCCCTCTCTTTCTCTCCCTCTCCCCTTTTCACCAAGTCTCTCCTCCCTCTCTTTCTCTCCCTCTCCCCTTTTCACCAAGTCTCTCCCCTCCCTCTCTTTCTCTCCCTCTCCCTTTTCACCAAGTCTCTCCCCTCCCTCTCTTTCTCTCCCTCTCCCCTTTTCACCAAGTCTCTCCCCTCCCCCTTTCTCTCCCTCTCCCTTTTTCACCAAGTCTCTCCCCTCCCTCTTTCTCTCCCTCTCCCTTTTTCACCAAGTCTCTCCCCTCCCTCTCCCCTTTTCACAAAGTCTCTCCCCTCCCTCTCTTTCTCTCCCTCTCCCCTTTTCACCAAGTCTCTCCCCTCCCTCTCTTTCTCTCAAACACAGTATTTCTTTGTGTCCGTGTAGAGGGGGAGTTGGACAAACTCTCGTCCCACCTCAGACAGAAAGCCAAAGGCCACTGCCCCACCCACTATGAAATGAGCCTCTTGAGACTGGCTGTGTCTGTGTGTCAGTGTGTGTGTGTGTGTGTGTGAAGGCCTGTGCATGTGTGTCTGGACACTTTTATCCAAATCATCACATCGTACAGTAGCCAAACCAACTGGTGTCTGTTACATATTATCCCACCCCACACCTTTGCCCATTGGTTTGTTGGTCCTGTTCTGTGTGCATAACCTCTGTGTGCGTATTTAGACCACAAATAGCTGTGTGTACTGTATTACCACACCAGAACTGAAATAGTAACATTTCAAAACCTTTTGGTTTTGGCTGGAGAACAATATTTTGGATTGAACTAGCAACCTTTTGTGATCACATCAATTATGTTGAACAGTCCTTTGTGACTCAGAATGTCCAACTCTTACAGCCTTTTGTGATGTCATCAACTCAAATGCTGTGAATTGTTAAATGACAAAGGACTGCTAGGCTAGTTTCAGTCAGAACTATGGCACAGTGCTTGAAGAGCTGTGAAAAGCCCTATTCAAAAGTTACTCTCTTCCTTGTTTATGAGTCTTTACGAGGTGATTATAAATGAGGGATAACTGCTGCTGGTCTGGACACACAGGAGAGGAATGTCTGTCTGTGCCTCTGAACACAACATAGCAGCACATTCCAACCTAAAGCCCTTTCAGGGACTGATAAGGAATAGGTTAAGACAACCAGATGTATACAATATGCCATTCAAAGTCAACGCCCTAGTATTGAGAAAGAGCTGGAGATTTCCTTTTCCCAAGGAGATGTAGAATGAGAGGAACTCCGTGTCGAGTCTCCGCAGAATATTTGTTTTATCGAATTCAAATCCTAAACCTCTGTCCCATATATAATTGCACGTCACAAAGGTACATGCCAAACGGAGTATACGATCCACATACAATGCCTTCGGAAAGTATTCAGACCTCTCAACTTTATCCACATTTTGTTACGTTACAGCCTTATTCTAAAATAGATTAAACACTTTTTTTCCTAAGCAATCTGCACACAATATCCCATAAAGATAAATCGAAAACAGGTTTTTAGAATTTTTTGCAAATGTATTAAAAATTAAAAACAGAAGTACCTTATCTAAGTATTCAGACCCTTTGCTGTGAAACTCGAAATTCAGCTCAGGTGCATCCTGTTTCCATTGATCATCCTTGAGATGTTTCTACAACTTGATTGGAGTCTACCTGTGTTAAATTCTATTGATTGGAAAGGCACACATCAGTCGATATATGGTCCCACAGTTGAAAGTGCATATCAGAGCAAAAACCAAGGCATGAGGTCGAAGGAGAGCTCCGAGACAGGATTGTGTCGAGGCACAGATCTGGGGCAGGGTACTACAATATTTCTGCAGCATTGAAGGTTCCCAAGAACACAGTGGCCTCCATCATAGTTAAATGGAAGAAGTTTCGAACCACCAAGACTCTTTCTAGAGCTGGCCAAACTGAGCAATCGGGGGAGAAGGGCCTTGGTCAGGGAGGTGACCAAGAACCTCATGGTTACTGACAGAGCTCCAGAGTTCCTCTGTTGAGATGGGAGAACCTTCCAGAAAGACAACCATCTCTTCAGCACTCCACCAATCAGGCCTTTATGGTAGAGTGACCAGACGGAAGCCATTCCTCAGTAAAAGGCATACCCCGCTTGGAGTTTACCAAAAGGACTCTCAGACCATGAGAAGCAATATTCTCTGGTCTGATGAAACCAAGATTGAACTCTTTGGCCTGAATGCCAAGTGTCACGTCTGGAGGAAACCTGGCACCATCCCTACAATGAAGCATGGTGGAGGCAGCATCATGATGTGGGGATGTTTTTCAGAGGCAGAGACTGGAAGATTAGTCAGGATCGAGGCAAAGAAGAACGGAGGAAAGTACTGAGAGATCCTGGATGAAAACCTACTCCAGAGCGCTCAGGCCCTCAGACTGGGGAGAAGGTTCACCTTCCAAAAGGACAACGAGCCTAAGCACACAGACAAGACAACGCAGGAGTGGCTTCTTTGAGTGGCCCAGCCAGAGCTCGAACTTGAACCAGATCTAACATCTCTGGAGTAGATGTCGACCGATAATGATTTTTCAACGCCGATATTTAGTCTCAAATAAATAATGAAACATGCTCAATTTAGTTTAAATAATGCAAAAACACAGTGTTGGAGAAGAAAGTTAAAGTGCAATATGTGCCATGTAAAAAAGCTCATGTTTAAGTTCCTTGCTCAGAAGAATATTCCCAGTTCTTCAGTATTCCCAGTTAAGAAGTTTTAGGTTGTAGTTATTATAGGAATTATGACACGTTGACTATTTCTCTCTATACCATTTGTATTTCATATACCTTTGACTATTGGATGTTCTAATAGGCACTTTAGTATTGCCAGCCTAATCTCAGGAGTTGATAGGCTTGAAGTCATAAACAGAGCTGTGAATTAAGCATTGCTAAGAACTGCTGACAAACGCGGTAAAGTTTGAATGAATGCTTACGAGCCTGCTGCTGCCTACCACCGCTCAGTCAGACTGCTCTATCAAATCATAGACTTAATTATAATATAATAAATACAGAAATACGAGCCTTTGTCATTAATATGGTCAAATCCGGAAACTATAATTTCGAAGACTAAACATTTATTCTTTCAGTGAAATACGGAACCATTCCGTATTTTATCGAACGGGTGGCAACCCTAAGTCTAAATATTGCTGTTACATTGCACAACCTTCAATGGTATGTCATAATAATGAAAAATTCGGGCAAATTATTTCACAACGAGCCAGGCGGCCCAAACTGTTGCATATACCCTGACTCTGCATGCAATGAACGCAAGAGAAGTGACACAATTTCCATAGTTAATATTGCCTGCTAACATGAATTTCTTATAACTAAATATGCAGATTAAAAAATATATTCTTCTATGTATTGATTTTAAGAAAGGCATTGATGTTTATGGTTTGGTACATTCGTGCAACGACTGTGCTTTTGTTAAATCATCACCCGTTTGGCGAAGTAGGCTGTGATTCGATGATAAATTAACAGGAACCGCATTATATGCAACGCAGGACAAGCTAGTTAACCTAGTAATATCATCAACCATGTGTAGTTAACTAGTGATTATGTGAATGAAGATTGATTGTTCAAAGCTAGCTAGCAACTTACCGTGGCTCCTTGCTGCACTCGCATAACAGGTGGTCAGCCTGCCACGCAGTTTCCTCGTGGAATGCAATGCAAAAAGCGTCTAAAAATGCCGATTACTGATTGTTATGAAAATAGGAAATCGGCCCTAATTAAAATCGACCGTACCGATTAAATCGGTCGACCTCTAACTCTGAAGAGACCTGAAAACAGCTGTGCACCAACGCTTCCCATCCAACCCGAAAGACCTTGAGAGGATCTGCAGACAGGAATGGAAGAAACTCCCCAAATACAGGTGTTCCACGCTTGTAGGGTCATACCCAAGAAGACTCGAGGCTGTAAATTGCTGCCAAAGGTGCTGAGTAAAGGGTCTGAATACTTATGTAAATGTCATATCAGTTTATATTTTTTGATACATTTGGAAACATTTCTAAAAACCTGTTTTTGCTTTGTCATTATGGGGTAGTGTGTGTAGATTGGTGAGAAAACTTTTTAAAATAAATTTTACAATAAGGCTAGAATGTAACAAAATGTGGAAAAAGTCAAGGGCTCTGAATACTTTCCGAATGCACTGTACAATAACAATGTCATTGAAGTCCATACAGCAATACATCTCCTTTGCATAGAGTCAGACGGCTGTTGATTGTGGCCTGTGGAATGTTGTCCCAATCCTCTTCAATGGCTGTGCAAGGCTGCTGGATATTGGCGGGAACTGGAACACGCTGTCATTCATGTCGATCCAGAGCATCCCAAACATTCCCAATGGGTGACATGTCTAGTGAGCACGCAGGCCATGGAAGAACTAGGACATTTTCAGCTTCCAGGAATTGTATACAGATCCTTGTGACATGGGGCCATTATCAAGCTGAAACATGAGGTGATGGTGGAGGATGAATGGCACGACAATGGGCCTCAGGATCTCATCACGGTATGGCTGTGCATTCAAATTAATATCAACAGATGCAACTGTGTTTGTTATCCTTAGCTTATGCCTGCCATACCATAACCCCACCGCCACCATGGGGCACTGCTCGCCCACACAACGCCATACACGTCTGCCATCTGCCCGGTACAGTTGAAACCGGGATTCATCCGTGAAGAACACACTTCTCCAGCGTGCCAGTGGCCATCGAAGGTGAGAATTTGCCCACTGAACTAGGTACAATGCCGAACTTCAGTCAGGTAAAGGCCCTGGTGAGGACTACGAGCATGCAGATGAGCTGAGACGGCTTCTGACAGTTTGTGCAGAAATTCCTCGGTTGTGCAAACCCACAGCTTCATCAGCTGTCCGGGTGGCTGGTCTCCGACGATTCTGCAGGTGAAGAAGCCAGATGTGGAGGTCCTGGGCTGGCGTGGTTGCACGTGGTCTGCGGTTGTGAGCCGGTTGAAACATACTGCCAAATTCTCTAAAATGACATTGGAGGCGGCTCATGGTAGAGAAATGAATATTTAATTATTTAGCAAGAGCTCTGGTGGACATTCCTGCAGTCAGCATGCCAATTGTACACTCCCTCAAAACTGGAGACATCTGTGGCATTGTGCTGTGACTAAACTGCACATTTTAGAGTGGTCTTTTATTGTCCCCAGCACAAGATGCACCTGTGTAATGATCATGCGGTTTAATCCGCTTCTTTATAATCCATCCACCTGACAAGTCAAGCTTGTGAGCAGTGAGAGGATTCTTGTTGTGTCACTAGACTGTCTGAGGCATGTTACTCAACCATCACCTGGTTTGTTTGTAGCTAGCGTACATGAGGTGAGAGGGGGAGGGAGAGCGAGACGGGGGAGAGAGAGAGAAAGAAGCGATCTTAATTTAGTTCTCGCCCCAAGGTTGAGATAAAGGATAATATATGAGTTAACAACGTGTTGGACGAGAGAATAGGAGTCAAAATGTAGCCTACAGCATCACACACACTGACCTCATTTAAGATGGAAGCTAGCCCTAAGGGACCCCCAACCAGCCAATGAGCACACATATACATACACACACACGTCTGCTTGAAACAGATTCTAGTCGTTTCAAGAGTTATAAGCTACAGTTCCCACAGGTGAGACTTCAAAGCTTCCTAGTTGATTGGAGTTCTAGTTCAAAATACACCTTGAGAGAAAAGTCAGGTCAGATGCTCAGGACAACTTCACGGCCCTATAGTAACGATGTCTGTAGATCCGTTCTATATGGAGCCTAAAGTAACGATCTCTGTAGATCCGTTCTATATGGAGCCTATAGTCACGATCTCTGTAGATCCGTTCTATATGGAGCCTATAGTAACGATGTCTGTAGATCCGTTCTGTGGAGCCTATAGTAACGATCTCTGTAGATCCGTTCTATATGGAGCCTATAGTAACGATGTCTGTAGATCCGTTCTATATGGAGCCTATAGTAACGATCTCTGTAGATCCGTTCTATATGGAGCCTATAGTAACGATGTCTGTAGATCCGTTCTGTGGAGCCTATAGTAACGATCTCTGTAGATCCGTTCTATATGGAGCCTATAGTAACGATGTCTGTAGATCCGTTCTATATGGAGCCTATAGTCACGATCTCTGTAGATCCGTTCTATATGGAGCCTATAGTAACGATGTCTGTAGATCCGTTCTATATGGAGCCTATAGTAACGATCTCTGTAGATCCGTTCTATATGGAGCCTATAGTAACGATGTCTGTAGATCCGTTCTATATGGAGCCTATAGTAACGATCTCTGTAGATCCGTTCTATATGGAGCCTATAGTAACGATGTCTGTAGATCCGTTCTATATGGAGCCTATAATAACGATGTCTGTAGATTCGTTCTATATGGAGCCTATAGTAACGATGTCTGTAGATCCGTTCTATATGGAGCCTATAGTAACGATCTCTGTAGATCCGTTCTATATGGAGCCTATAGTAACGATCTCTGTAGATCCGTTCTATTTGGAGCCTATAGGTCTGTCATAAAGGTGATAGAGGTAATATGAGCTCTAGCTTCTCAAGGTGTATTTCCCGGGATCTCCATTTCCTCTAGGTGTGAGTTATGAGGTTATGTTCCCCTGTGGGAGTGGTGAAGGGGTCAATGTGTAGCTCAGGGCTCTGTGGAGACAGTGAGATTAGTGATCTCACACCGTTTCACCCGGTGTTCCCACGTTAGGAGCACACCCCTCCGGTTATACACACACAGAGGTCGACAGTTACACACACACTCATGTGCTCGCATACACACACACAGTATATACACGCACAAGCACACACACCTCCTCAACAGCATTCCCCCACACACATTTTTCTGCTCCCTAAGTCTATCACTGACATATAAATCATGTTGACTGCATCAGTACTGTCCACACAGCGGGTGAGGCCCATTACTCTGCTCTGACATCCAGGAAATTAGCTTCACTTCTTGGCAGACGCCCCTACAGAGACCAGGGGCTTATACATTTAAATACTGTGACCCGTTTCAAGAAGCTAGGCGTATGTTGCACGTCACTTCTTCACAAAACAGACATTTTAACGTTTTTAATTGATTTAAGCCCAGAAATTCCTCTGGGTTCCCGAGTGGCGCAGCGGTCTAAGGAACTGCATCTCAGTGGTAGAGGCGTCACTACAGACACCCTGGTCCGTATCCAGGCTGTATCACAACCGGCAGTGATTGGGAGTCCCATAGGGCGGGGCACAATTGGCCCAGCGCCGTCCGGATTTGGCCAGTGTAGGCTGTCATTGTAACGGACTTACCTAGTTAAATAAAGGTAAAACATTAAAATAAAAGTATTAATAACAAACTTGTATGCCATCTGTAAATACAAATAAAATTGTCAAAATTACGAGCCTAGTCCGTTTATCCACGGAAAAAGTTAGGAACCTTCCTGCTAGCCATGATTGGATGAGATAACAAATGGGCTGAACATGCAGAGAGAGGAGTTCGGATTGGTCTGCGATGTAGCACACTTCTGTCTATAACATGAGCTGCTCAGTGTGTGTAGCTAATCCTTGCTACCGCAGATTTTTTGAAAGATAAAACGTTAACCATGGAGATCTGCAAAAGTGTTGCTACTGCTCTCAACAACATTGCTGCCCTGAATTTAGTAGGTGCTATCAACAAAGATCTGTGGGAAAAAGTTGATGGACTATTTCTGCACAAGTTCAGTGTGAACCAGAGTGATTTGACACACCAACGGGCAAAACAAGCTGTAGCTAGCTACAAACCAAACAGAAAAGACACGCTACCCTGAAGTGTTCATCCATGTTTACGGCTAAGAGTCTAGCTACATTTTCAGATATTATACATTTCTAATTTGGGCAGAAAGCCGTTTTCATTGAAAGTTAAAGCGTACTGTTCGCTAGCTAGCTAACTTTACGTGTATGATCTGTGTAGTAATATTATTTGTATCTCAGAAATCCATTTGCATTGCTAGCTAACTTTGGGATTGGGATTATGGTTCATTGTTTAGCAAGCTAACTACATGTCTAAACAAAAGACTCCACTTCACAAGTTAATGAATACATGACCCATCAAGTTGTGTGTCTAGGGGTGATTACGGCCTCTATTGTATTTCATGAACATGTGTACATATCTAGACAATAGTGACCCATCCACTTAGCTAGATGTGGCTGGGGGTGGTTATAGCATTTCTTTCACATAACCCATCAATTTAGACAACTGTCTGGGTAAGCATCATCTAATAATTATAAAATATTTTTATCTGGAAACTTTCGAAGTCATCTTGGGATACAGGCCATTGACTAAATAAAGTGTATTGTCACCTGGAATGTTTCGTTATTGTAGGCTACTACTTTCACCACTGTTAGTCTTAATCTTTGGTTGTTTACTACACTACCTTACTCACTCTGTTCAGCACTTGGCCTCACGTGAATCCTTAAAGAGATGGGTGGGGCCAAGGCTTAAGAGGGTGGGGACGATGCTGAATAGGTGTAGACAAAGAAGAGCTCTCCAGTAGCTGTACCAACATTTTCAAAGGCCATTTTGTCAAAAGTGGGGTTACAAGTTTATCAAGTTTCAAAGCATAATAACTTTCCGATAGTTCCTCAACTGCAGTGTATGATATACCATTTCACAGCTCTGAGTCTACTTTTATCCAATGTAAAAAACTGTTTCAAATTTTGCTACATAATAAGACCGAATCGAAGTGGTGGGTCACATATTCTGGGGAATAACAATGTTGCAGATAGACATGGAATGTATAGAAGAGACATGACATAGAGGGGGGCTTCGACAATGCAAATAGTCCGGGTAGGCATTTGATTACTTGTTCAAGAGTCGTATGGCTTGGTGGTAGAAGCTGTTAAGTAGGATCTAGACTTGGGGCTCCGGTACCGCTTGCTGTGTGGTAGCAGAGAGAACAGTCTACAACTAGGGTGGCTGGAATCTTTGGTCATTTTTAGGGCCTTCCTCTGACACCGCCTGGTATAGAGGTCCTTGATGGCAGGAAGCATGGCCCCACGTACTGGGCCGTTCGCACTACCTTCTGTAGTGCCTTGCGGTCAGAGGCCGAGCAATTGCCATACCAGGCAGTGATGCAACCAGTCAGGATGCTGTTGATGGTGCAGCTGTATAACTTTTGGAGGATCTGAGGACCCATGACAAATATTTTCAACTGTCTTGGTGTGTTTGGACCATGATAGTTTGACCATCTAGCTGGTGGTTCCTTTTAACATGAGTCTTCAATATTCCCAGGTAAGAAGTTTTAGGTTGTAGTTATTATTGGAATTATAGGACTATTTCCCTCTATACCATTTGTATTTCATTAACCTTTGACTATTGGATGTTCTTATAGGCACTTAGTATTACCAGTGTAACAGTATAGCTTCCGTCCCTCTCCTCACTCCTCCCTGGGCTCGAACCAGCAACACAACGACAACAGCCACCATCGAAGCAGCGTTATCCATGCAGAGCAAGGGCAACAACCACTGCAAGGCTCAGAGTGAGTGACGTTTGAAACGTTATTAGCGCGCGCTAACTAGCTAGCCATGCGCAATGCTTGACGCACAACGAAGAGCTGCTGGAAAAACGCACAAAAGTGCTGTTTGAATGAATGTTTACGCGCCTGCTTCTGCCTACCACCGCTCAGTCAGATACTTAGACACTTGTATGCTCAGTCAGATTATATGCAACGCAGGACACGCTAGATAATATCTAGTAATATCATCAACCATGTGTAGTTAACTAGTGATTATGATTGATTGTTTTTTATAAGATAAGTTTAATGCTAGCTAGCAACTTACCTTGTCTTACTGTATTTGCGTACACTCCTTGTGGAGTGCAACGAGAGAGAGGCAGGCCGTTATTGCGTTGGACTAGTTAACTGTAAGGTTGCAAGATTGGATCCCCCGAGCTGACAATGTGAAAATCTGTCGTTCTGCCCCTGAACGAGGCAGTTAACCCACCGTTCCTAGGTCGCAATTGAAAATAAAAATATGTTCTTAACTGACTTGCCTAGTTAAATAAAGGTGTAAAAAATGTAATGAAATAAAAATCGGCCAAATCGGTGTCCAAAAATACAGATTCCCGATTGTTATGAAAACTTGAAATCGGCCCTAATTAATCGGTCGACCTCTAATATATATATATTTTTTTTCATCCTATATTTCATCATATACTACGCACGTGGGTAGTATAGGAGCATCATGGAAAAAACTGTAAGGCTGGCCAATAGCTTCTAACCCCAGAACATCAGGTTGCTGAACAGCCACCAAGTCAGCTACCTGCTCCCCTTGTCCCCCTCCTGCCCCCCAGTCTTCTTACCCCCCACACGCTTCCCCTATATACATTTGACACCCCCTCTCAACAGACATTAATCATTGCACAATTGTTAATGTATATATATTATTGTTTAAATTTTATTATGATCTATTTTCATTATATTTTTGTTTCATTTGACTTTGTCCTGCAATGTTGGAGCTGAGCCCAAGAATGTCATGGTAATTACATCGGGAGCCCTGTACATGTGACTATTAAATGATCTGCCAGCATGTGTGGGAAGTGGGACAAGATCACTTCCCCAGTACATCTCTGTGGGTCTAACCCCAATAAGTTCTGGAAAACAGTTAAAGACCTGGAGAATAAACCCTCCTCCTCCACAGCTGCCCATATCCCTTAATGTTGATGTGGTTGTTTCTGACAAGAAGCACATGGCTGAGCTCTTTAACCACCACTTCCTTAAGTCAGGATTCCTATTTGACTCAGCTATGCCTCTCCTTGCCCGTCCAACATTTCCTCATCTCCCACCCCTTCTAATGTGACTATCCCCGATGCTTCTCCCTCTTTTTCCCCTTCCCCACTACAAAGTTTCTCCCTGCAGGCAGTCACTGAGTCCGAGGTGCTAAAGCAGCTCCTTAAATTTGACACCCAAAAAACCTGTTGGTCAGATGGTTTAGACCCTTTCTTCGTTAAGGTTGCTGCCCCTATCGGCACCAAGCCTGTCACTCCTTTCTGGGGAGGTTCCCATTACTTGGAAGGCAGCCACAGTTCGTCCTCTATTTAAAGGGGGAGATCGCGCTGATCCTAACTGTTATGGGCCTATTTCTATTTTGCCCTGTTAATCAAAAGTGTTGGAAAAACTTGTCAATAATCAACTGGCTGGCTTTCTTGAGGTCTATAGTATTCTCTATGGTATGCAATCTGGTTTCAGCTCAGGTTATGGATGTGTCACTGCAACTTTAAAATGTCCTCAAAGATGTCACCATTGCCCTTGATTCTAAGCAATATTGTGCTGCTAAGGAGTACTGGTGTCTGAGGGGTCTTTGTGCTAGTTTGCTAACTACCTCTCTCAAAGAGTGCAATGTATAAAGTCAGAAAATCTGCTGTCTCAGCCACTGCCTGTCACCAACAGAGTACCCCAAGGCTCAATCCTAGGCCCCACGTTCTTCTAAATTTATGTTAAAGGTCCACAAAGCACATACATCCCTGGGTCGCTGCTCTTTTCAGTTCACTGCAGCTAGTGACTTGAACAAGCTGCAACAAACACTCAAACTGGACAGTTTATCTCTTCATTCACAGACTCAATCATGGACACTCTTACTGACAGTTGTGGTTGCTTGTGTGATGTATTGTTGTCTCTACCTTCTTGACCTTTGTGCTGTTGATTGTGCCCAATAATGTTTGTACCATGTTTTGTGCTGCTACCATCTTGTGTTGCTACCATGTTGTTATGTTGTGTTGCTACCATGCTGTGTTGTCATGTGTTGCTGCCTTGCTATGTTGTCGTCTTAGGTCTCTCTTTATGTAGCAAATCAAATCAAATGTATTTATATAGCCCTTCGTACATCAGCTGATATCTCAAAGTGCTGTACAGAAACCCAGCCTAAAACCCCAAACAGCAAGCAATGCAGGTGTAGAAGCACGGTGGCTAGGAAAAACTCCATAGAAAGGCCAAAACCTAGGAAGAAACCTAGAGAGGAACCAGGCTATGTGGGGTGGCCAGTCCTCTTCTGGCTGTGAATGTAGCATTGTCTCTGTTGTTGTGATGTGTGTTTTGTCCTATATTTATATTGTATTTATTTTAATCCCAGGTCCCCGTCCCCACAGACAGCCTTTAGGTAGGCCGTCATTGTAAATAAGAATTTGATCTTAACTGACTTGCCTAGTTAAATAAAAAAATAATTAAAAGAAAACTTCTCATTGCTTTCAGTTGGACTCATGATACATACATACAGTAATGCTGTACTAATAAACTAGTGCCTGCTGACTGACACATGGTCTTTCTTTGGGGGGGAGAGAAACAGAGAGAGAGAGAGAGAGAGAGAGAGAGAGAGAGAGAGAAACAGAGAGAGAAACAGAGAGAAGAGAGAGAAACAGAGAGAGAGAGAGAGAAACAGAGAGAGAAACAGAGAGAGAGAGAGAGAGAGAAACAGAGAGAGAAACAGATAGAGAAACAGAGATGCAGAGAAAAAGGCATGAAGAGAGAAAGAAATACAGAAAGAGAATAAAAAGAATGAGGAGAAAAGAACGACCACATTTTGTGTAGTTTTGGCTCTGTACTCAAGCACTTTGGATTTGAAATTATGCAAAAAGGAGAGGTTAAATGTAGGTTAAAGTGCAGACTGTCAGCTTTAATTTGGGGGTATTTTCATCCATATTGGATGAACCTTTTAGAAAGTACAGCACTTTTTGCGCATAGTGTCCCGTCCCCCCCATTTTAGGGGACCATATATAGTCAAAAGTTCAGCATTTGGTCCCATATTCTTAGTAAGCAATGATTACATCAAACTTGTGACTCTACAAACTTGTTGGATGCATTTGCTGTTTCTTCTGATTGCGTTTCAGAATATTTTGTGCTCAATAGAAATGAATGGTAAATAATGTATTGTGCCATTTGAGACACTCTAACACATCTACATTAATGTGGATGCTACCATGATTACGGACAGTCCTGAATGAATCGTGAGAGTGAGAAAGTTACACAAATTTCATACCCCCAAGGCAAGCTAAACTCTCACCATCACAATAACAGGAGAAGTTAGCATTTTGTGTGTGTGTGTGTGGGGGGGGGATACTTTGGAGCTCACTGTAAATGAGAGAGTGAGGGAAAAGATGGGGGTGTGAGTGAGAGAGATACTAGAAGTACTAATGAATGAACACCACTGTACAATAATAGACACGAAAACACAGACCTTACAGGAGTGTAGCATGGAAAGGACAAAGCTGTGTGTGTGATAGTTGAGGGATGCTTGGGGGTGCGATGATGTGTGATAGTTGAGGGATGCTTGGGGGTGCGATGATGTGTGATAGTTGAGGGATGCTTGGGGGTGCGATGATGTGTGATAGTTGAGGGATGCTTGGGGGTGCGATGATGTGGGATAATTGAGGGATGCTGGGGGGGGGCTGTCTACGTCAGATCAGTCAAATATCTACTTTTCCTCCATCACACAAGAGAGGTATCAGCAGTGTGTCAGTCACACACACACACACACACACACACTAGGGTTGGCTGATATCTGGGCAGACCTCTTCTACAATACGCTACTAAAAATATGGCGATATTCAGTATAATCCTTTTGCGAAGTTCATAAAAAAAAATCATTATATTTACGATATTATAGTCATATTCTCATTATATAATCTTAATATGGTTCAAAAAGTAAGTCAGGCTGTATCAACATATTGATACAGTCTAACTGATAAGACCGAACAGTTTTGATTGGTAAAAGTTCAATTATAGTGAAAAGGTTGGACACCTACTTTTTCAAGGGTTTTTCTTTATTTGTACTATTTTCTACATTGTAGAACAATAGTGAAGACTTGAAAATGATGAAATAACACACGGAATCATGTCGTAACCGAAAAAGTGTTCAACACATCACAATATATTTTATAGTTTAGATTCTTCAAAGTAGCCACCATTTACCTTGATGTGTGCAAAGCGGTCATCAAGACAAAGGTTGGCTACTTTGAAGAATCTCCAATATAGTGATTTGTTTAATACTTTTTTGGTTACGACATGATTCCATATGTATTATTTCATAGTTTTGATGTCTTCACTATTATTCTACAATGTAGAAAATAGTCCAAATAAAGAAACAAAATGCTGGAATGAGTACTCCAAACTTTTGACTGGTACTGTATATCGTCAACTTCAAATATCACAATATTTTATTTAACTATATAAAATCATCCCAACACACTTACACACACACACACACACACACACACACACACACACACACACACACACACACACACTTGCCCCTGAGAGTGAGACCCTCAACAGCCAGTCATTCAGGTTTATTGTTGAGACTCCATCAATGAGAAATCAATCTATGTACTGTATTCTTGCTCATACATCTATTTCATCTGTCATTAATCATTATTTACAAAGAGCTACAGTTAACCAACCATATAATCTTAATTAGTTATGTTTACCAAATGAATACGGACAAGCTTAAAGGCACTGTATTGTCCATGATGGTGCTCAGAACAGAAGGATGTGTGCTGTTCTACAGCGGACAGTCAGCCCATCTCAAGGCTATTACCAAGCAGACCATCACCAAGCAGACCATCACCAAGCAGACCAGAACATTCACTGCAACATAGTAGCCACATCTTCTAGGTCAAACAAATGAAATGAAGTCCTACAACATGACTTGAGAAAAAGTTCTTGGCAGATTTTAGTATAATATTCCAACAAATATCAAATAAAAAAATATAATAATATATCTCCTTAGATAGTAGGCTAGTGTGAAAGCTGTGTGTTAAAAGGTGTCTATAACAGAACATTGTAAGTGAAGGTGAAAGCCTACCTCCAATGTCAGGTGAGTGTCTTCCTTCAAACTCAACGTCATCCCTGTGCAAATCCATTCACTCACAAAGAAAGTCACTACTATTCTGATAGAATAGTAAATATTACAGCTACATCAATGTAACTCCATTTACTATGAACATGACTGCATACTACCAACAACACTACATGTAGAAGCTCACAAGCTAGTCTCTCAGCATCACTGAGACATACGTTAAGGGCTACATCTCATTTCTCTCTCATCACACTTCCTCTTCCATCTACCTCTCCCTCTGCTTCACACTTTCTCTTCCTCTTCCATCTACCTCTCCCTCTGCTTCATACTTTCTCTTCCTCTTCCATCTACCTCTCCCTCTGCTTCACACTTTCTCTTCCATCTACCTCTCCCTCTGCTTCACACTTTCTCTTCCATCTACCTCTCCCTCTGCTTCACACTTTCTCTTCCATCTACCTCTCCCTCTGCTTCACACTTTCTCTTCCTCTTCCATCTACCTCTCCCTCTGCTTCACACTTTCTCTTCCATCTACCTCTCCCTCTGCTTCACACTTTCTCTTCCTCTTCCATCTACCTCTCCCTCTGCTTCACACTTCCTCTTCCATCTACCTCTCCCTCTGCTTCACACTTTCTCTTCCTCTTCCATCTACCTCTCCCTCTGCTTCACACTTTCTCTTCCATCTACCTCTCCCTCTGCTTCACACTTTCTCTTCCTCTTCCATCTACCTCTCCCTCTCCCTCTGCTTCACACTTTCTCTTCCATCTACCTCTCCCTCTGCTTCACACTTTCTCTTCCATCTACCTCTCCCTCTGCTTCACACTTTCTCTTCCTCTTCCATCTACCTCTCCCTCTGCTTCACACTTTATCTTCCTCTTCCATCTACCTCTCCCTCTGCTTCACACTTTCTCTTCCTCTTCCTCTCCCTCTGCTTCACACTTTCTCTTCCTCTTCCATCTACCTCTCCCTCTGCTTCACACTTTCTCTTCCATCTACCTCTCCCTCTGCTTCACACTTTCTCTTCCTCTTCCATCTACCTCTCCCTCTGCTTCACACTTTCTCTTCCTCTTCCATCTACCTCTCCCTCTGCTTCACACTTTCTCTTCCATCTACCTCTCCCTCTGCATCACACTTTCTCTTCCTCTTCCATCTACCTCTCCCTCTGCTTCACACTTTCTCTTCCATCTACCTCTCCCTCTGCTTCACACTTTCTCTTCCATCTACCTTTCCCTCTGCTTCACACTTTCTCTTCCTCTTCCATCTACCTCTCCCTCTGCTTCACACTTTCTCTTCCTCTTCCATCTACCTCTCCCTCTGCTTCACACTTTCTCTTCCATCTACCTCTCCCTCTGCTTCACACTTTCTCTTCCATCTACCTCTCCCTCTGCTTCACACTTTCTCTTCCTCTTCCATCTACCTCTCCCTCTGCTTCACACTTTCTCTTCCATCTACCTCTCCCTCTGCTTCACACTTTCTCTTCCTCTTCCATCTACCTCTCCCTCTCCCTCTGCTTCACACTTTCTCTTCCTCTTCCATCTACCTCTCCCTCTGCTTCACACTTTATCTTCCATCTACCTCTCCCTCTGCTTCACACTTTCTCTTCCATCTACCTCTCCCTCTGCTTCACACTTTCTCTTCCTCTTCCATCTACCTCTCCCTCTGCTTCACACTTTCTCTTCCTCTTCCATCTACCTCTCCCTCTGCTTCACACTTTCTCTTCCATCTACCTCTCCCTCTGCTTCACACTTTCTCTTCCTCTTCCATCTACCTCTCCCTCTGCTTCACACTTTCTCTTCCTCTTCCATCTACCTCTCCCTCTGCTTCACACTTTCTCTTCCATCTACCTCTCCCTCTGCTTCACACTTTCTCTTCCTCTTCCATCTACCTCTCCCTCTGCTTCACACTTTCTCTTCCTCTTCCATCTACCTCTCCTCTGCTTCACACTTTCTCTTCCATCTACCTCTCCCTCTGCTTCACACTTTCTCTTCCTCTTCCATCTACCTCTCCCTCTGCTTCACACTTTCTCTTCCATCTACCTCTCCCTCTGCATCACACTTTCTCTTCCTCTTCCATCTACCTCTCCCTCTGCTTCACACTTTCTCTTCCTCTTCCATCTACCTCTCCCTCTGCTTCACACTTTCTCTTCCTCTTCCATCTACCTCTCCCTCTGCTTCACACTTTCTCTTCCTCTTCCATCTACCTCTCCCTCTGCTTCACACTTTCTCTTCCTCTTCCATCTACCTCTCCCTCTGCTTCACACTTTCTCACGCTGACTCTCTGTCTGTGAACGTCTTCATTTACATCTCTGATCCAAGGCAAAACTCTGGTGATGTTGTGAACATGTATTAACAACCACAGAAAGAGGCACACATAACAACAATGTGTGCTCACACATGGCAAGCACTTCCTACCTGCATAGGGGTTCTTCCTTTTCTTGTGGCCCCAAATCTTGATCCCTCTAGCAGGCATGACTGTGTCCACTAAGCCCATATACACACACACACTGAGCTACACAGAGGGGACACACACTATGCTGTTATAAACATCATGTACTGTTAAACTCTAGCACACTCACACACACACACCAAGTAGCCTCAAACACTAACGCTGCAGAGTTTCCCCCCAACAGACACTCTTTCTCCCGCTCAGTGCTCAACAGAGACACACACACTCTCCACACTTGGCCACCTCTGTGCTGCCTCACCGCACGCGTGCCGAGATCCCACACTCACACTACACTGACACACACAGGCCAATCAAATAGGCCGTAACATACAGAGGGGTGTGTGTGAAGGGGGTGGGACATTCAAGAGGACCTGAGCAGTGACCCCCCCCCCCCCCCCAGGTTGCTATGGTGATGTAGTTGCTATCCGTTGTTGTCAAGGGAATAAGGTGTAGCTCGTCGCCTCCTTAATTGGGTTATGGAAGCTGAAGGGGTCTCCCCCTGCACTCCTTCCAATTATGAGGGGTGCACCCCGCCCCCCCAACCTCACACTCTTTTAACACTTTTCTAATTAAGTTAGTGTGGGCTGTGTGTTGTTGACAATATCAGGGATAAAGGATAAGCAGTGTTTTTTGGCGGTCAAGCGTTGGTCAACCAAAAGTAGTTCCTCTCATCCTCTCCTCTCATCAACCTCCTTTTCTCCTCCTCAGCCACAACAGACAGACCGTCTTTCATATCATACAGAGTGCTCTCACACTGATCAAATTAGACGGCTTTCAAACTGCTCTCAGTCTCAGAGAACACCACTCAATGTCCGACTCAGAAAAACAATCGAAGAAACCAGCAGACCCCATGTCTCGTTAGATATGCAGAGATTCAGAACAGACGAGTTGTTTTGGGGGAAGACAGACAACTTCCTAAAGCTATTGAATCCATTTCCCTAACTCCACCATGCTCCCTCTTCTTTTCTGTATCATCATGATAATGTGAACAGTGACACTTTGCTTTTTGAAAGTCCAATATCTTGAAAACCTGACTGCTGACATGCAACACATCTGGGGACTGTATCAAAAGTGGACTAATGAAAGAAAATACCAAAAGATTGTTTTTGAATGGATTTTCCCTTTCCCTAACAGGAAACGACAGTGAACACATGTCACATCCTGTGCTAGGCAACAATCATGGAAAGGGGGGGGGGGGGGGGGTTCGAGCGATCTGTTTGGCTGAGACAGCTGTCAGATTAAGAGCACTTCCTCTTTTGAGTGTGTATGGGGTCTGGTGTTCTGGTGAGGGGCAGAGCGGATAGGCTTAGGGACAGGGAAGGAAACAGGTTTAGGACTGGGGGGGGACAGGATGTCAGTGATGGGAGCAGCCAGCCAGGCCAGTCACCCAGAGCAGAGGGAAAGTAAGTAGACATGTCGCTGGAGGAGAAGGTAAAGCATGATGGTATGGATAACTAACTAGACTCTCTGGACTGGTGAAACAACTAACAGGAGGGAGACAGAAGGGAAGGAGAGAGGGAGAAATAAGGCATATAAATGAAAGATAAAGGAAGGGACAAGGGAAAGTGAAACAGAGTGAGGGGGAGAAAGAAAGAAAGGGACAAAGAGTCATGGAAAGAAGGAGAGAGAGGGAGGTTAAGAGTTCCTTGATTTCAACCCGCTAATTCACACCAGCACATTGTCTTTCACACTGTTCATAGTTTGAATAACCTCTAATGTCGCCTCACACTCATTCACCCAATATCAGGGCTGTTTATCCACCTCTCTCAGCATTTTCTTGCATTATTTACCCCCAATCTTTCCCATTATGTTGGGCCCCTCTTTCCATACTTCTTCAGGCTCCTTTCTAACCCTCTCTCCTTAGCTGTGACCGTCTCACAGTCCTCCTTTCTAACCCTCTCTCCTTAGCTGTGACCGTCTCACACTCCTCCTTTCTATCCCTCCTCCTTAGCTGTGGCCGTCTCACACTCCTCCTTTCTAACCCTCTCTCCTTAGCTGTGACCGTCTCACACTCCTCCTTTCTATCCCTCCTCCTTAGCTGTGACCGTCTCACACTCCTCCTTTCTAACCCTCTCTCCTTAGCTGTGACCGTCTCACACTCCTCCTTTCTAACCCTCCTCCTTAGCTGTGACCGTCTCACACTCCTCCTTTCTATCCCTCCTCCTTAGCTGTGACCGTCTCACACTCCTCCTTTCTAACCCTCTCTCCTTAGCTGTGACCGTCTCACACTCCTCCTTTCTAACCCTCTCTCCTTAGCTGTGACCGTCTCACACTCCTCCTTTCTATCCCTCCTCCTTAGCTGTGACCGTCTCACACTCCTCCTTTCTAACCCTCTCTCCTTAGCTGTGACCGTCTCACACTCCTCCTTTCTATCCCTCCTCCTTAGCTGTGACCGTCTCACACTCCTCCTTTCTAACCCTCTCTCCTTAGCTGTGACCGTCTCACACTCCTCCTTTCTAACCCTCCTCCTTAGCTGTGACCATCTCACACTCCTCCTTTCTATCCCTCCTCCTTAGCTGTGACCGTCTCACACTCCTCCTTTCTAACCCTCTCTCCTTAGCTGTGACCGTCTCACACTCCTCCTTTCTAACCCTCCTCCTTAGCTGTGACCGTCTCACACTCCTCCTTTCTAACCCTCTCTCCTTAGCTGTGACCGTCTCACACTCCTCCTTTCTAACCCTCTCTCCTTAGCTGTGACCGTCTCACACTCCTCCTTTCTAACCCTCCTCCTTAGCTGTGACCGTCTCACACTCCTCCTTTCTAACCCTCTCTCCTTAGCTGTGACCGTCTCACACTCCTCCTTTCTAACCCTCTCTCCTTAGCTGTGACCGTCTCACACTCCTCCTTTCTAACCCTCTCTCCTTAGCTGTGACCGTCTCACACTCCTCCTTTCTATCCCTCCTCCTTAGCTGTGACCGTCTCACACTCCTCCTTTCTATCCCTCCTCCTTAGCTGTGACCGTCTCACACTCCTCCTTTCTAACCCTCTCTCCTTAGCTGTGACCGTCTCACACTCCTCCTTTCTAACCCTCTCTCCTTAGCTGTGACCGTCTCACACTCCTCCTTTCTGACCCTCTCTCCTTAGCTGTGACCGTCTCACACTCCTCCTTTCTAACCCTCTCTCCTTAGCTGTGACCGTCTCACACTCCTCCTTTCTAACCCTCTCTCCTTAGCTGTGACCGTCTCACACTCCTCCTTTCTATCCCTCCTCCTTAGCTGTGACCGTCTCACACTCCTCCTTTCTAACCCTCTCTCCTTAGCTGTGACCGTCTCACACTCCTCCTTTCTATCCCTCCTCCTTAGCTGTGACCGTCTCACACTCCTCCTTTCTAACCCTCCTCCTTAGCTGTGACCGTCTCACACTCCTCCTTTCTAACCCTCTCTCCTTAGCTGTGACCGTCTCACACTCCTCCTTTCTATCCCTCTCTCCTTAGCTGTGACCGTCTCACACTCCTCCTTTCTAACCCTCTCTCCTTAGCTGTGACCGTCTCACACTCCTCCTTTCTATCCCTCCTCCTTAGCTGTGACCGTCTCACACTCCTCCTTTCTAACCCTCCTCCTTAGCTGTGACCGTCTCACACTCCTCCTTTCTAACCCTCTCTCCTTAGCTGTGACCGTCTCACACTCCTCCTTTCTAACCCTCTCTCCTTAGCTGTGACCGTCTCACACTCCTCCTTTCTAAACCCTCTCTCCTTAGCTGTGACCGTCTCACACTCCTCCTTTCTAACCCTCTCTCCTTAGCTGTGACCGTCTCACACTCCTCCTTTCTAACCCTCTCTCCTTAGCTGTGACCGTCTCACACTCCTCCTTTCTATCCCTCCTCCTTAGCTGTGACCGTCTCACACTCCTCCTTTCTATCCCTCCTCCTTAGCTGTGACCGTCTCACACTCCTCCTTTCTAACCCTCTCTCCTTAGCTGTGACCGTCTCACACTCCTCCTTTCTAACCCTCTCTCCTTAGCTGTGACCGTCTCACACTCCTCCTTTCTGACCCTCTCTCCTTAGCTGTGACCGTCTCACACTCCTCCTTTCTAACCCTCTCTCCTTAGCTGTGACCGTCTCACACTCCTCCTTTCTAAACCCTCTCTCCTTAGCTGTGACCGTCTCACACTCCTCCTTTCTAACCCTCTCTCCTTAGCTGTGACCGTCTCACACTCCTCCTTTCTAACCCTCTCTCCTTAGCTGTGACCGTCTCACACTCCTCCTTTCTATCCCTCCTCCTTAGCTGTGACCGTCTCACACTCCTCCTTTCTATCCCTCCTCCTTAGCTGTGACCGTCTCACACTCCTCCTTTCTAACCCTCTCTCCTTAGCTGTGACCGTCTCACACTCCTCCTTTCTAACCCTCTCTCCTTAGCTGTGACCGTCTCACACTCCTCCTTTCTGACCCTCTCTCCTTAGCTGTGACCGTCTCACAGTCCTCCTTTCTAACCCTCTCTCCTTAGCTGTGACCGTCTCACACTCCTCCTTTCTAACCCTCTCTCCTTAGCTGTGACCGTCTCACAGTCCTCCTTTCTAACCCTCTCTCCTTAGCTGTGACCGTCTCACACTCCTCCTTTCTGACCCTCTCTCCTTAGCTGTGACCGTCTCACACTCCTCCTTTCTGACCCTCTCTCCTTAGCTGTGACCGTCTCACACTCCTCCTTTCTAACCCTCTCTCCTTAGCTGTGACCGTCTCACACTCCTCCTTTCTAACCCTCTCTCCTTAGCTGTGACTGTCTCACACTCCTCCTTTCTAACCCTCCTCCTTAGCTGTGACCGTCTCACACTCCTCCTTTCTATCCCTCCTCCTTAGCTGTGACCGTCTCACACTCCTCCTTTCTATCCCTCCTCCTTAGCTGTGACCGTCTCACACTCCTCCTTTCTAACCCTCTCTCCTTAGCTGTGACCGTCTCACACTCCTCCTTTCTAACCCTCTCTCCTTAGCTGTGACCGTCTCACTCCTCCTTTCTAACCCTCTCTCCTTAGCTGTGACCGTCTCACACTCCTCCTTTCTAACCCTCCTCCTTAGCTGTGACCGTCTCACACTCCTCCTTTCTAACCCTCTCTCCTTAGCTGTGACCGTCTCACACTCCTCCTTTCTGACCCTCTCTCCTTAGCTGTGACCGTCTCACAGTCCTCCTTTCTAACCCTCTCTCCTTAGCTGTGACCGTCTCACACTCCTCCTTTCTAACCCTCTCTCCTTAGCTGTGACCGTCTCACAGTCCTCCTTTCTAACCCTCTCTCCTTAGCTGTGACCGTCTCACACTCCTCCTTTCTAACCCTCTCTCCTTAGCTGTGACCGTCTCACACTCCTCCTTTCTAACCCTCTCTCCTTAGCTGTGACTGTCTCACACTCCTCCTTTCTAACCCTCCTCCTTAGCTGTGACCGTCTCACACTCCTCCTTTCTATCCCTCCTCCTTAGCTGTGACCGTCTCACACTCCTCCTTTCTATCCCTCCTCCTTAGCTGTGACCGTCTCACACTCCTCCTTTCTAACCCTCTCTCCTTAGCTGTGACCGTCTCACACTCCTCCTTTCTAACCCTCTCTCCTTAGCTGTGACCGTCTCACTCCTCCTTTCTAACCCTCTCTCCTTAGCTGTGACCGTCTCACACTCCTCCTTTCTAACCCTCCTCCTTAGCTGTGACCGTCTCACACTCCTCCTTTCTAAACCCTCTCTCCTTAGCTGTGACCGTCTCACACTCCTCCTTTCTATCC
The DNA here is from genome assembly GCF_034236695.1 of Oncorhynchus nerka. Taxonomy (NCBI): domain Eukaryota; kingdom Metazoa; phylum Chordata; class Actinopteri; order Salmoniformes; family Salmonidae; genus Oncorhynchus; species Oncorhynchus nerka. The sequence goes on from NC_088408.1 coordinate 28,538,244, forward strand.
CTCCTCCTTAGCTGTGACCGTCTCACAGTCCTCCTTTCTATCCCTCTCTCCTTAGCTGTGACCGTCTCACACTCCTCCTTTCTATCCCTCCTCCTTAGCTGTGACCGTCTCACACTCCTCCTTTCTATCCCTCCTCCTTAGCTGTGACCGTCTCACACTCCTCCTTTCTAACCCTCTCTCCTTAGCTGTGACCGTCTCACAATCCTCCTTTCTAACCCTCCTCCTTAGCTGTGACCGTCTCACACTCCTCCTTTCTAACCCTCTCTCCTTAGCTGTGACCGTCTCACACTCCTCCTTTCTATCCCTCCTCCTTAGCTGTGACCGTCTCACACTCCTCCTTTCTAACCCTCTCTCCTTAGCTGTGACCGTCTCACACTCCTCCTTTCTAACCCTCTCTCCTTAGCTGTGACCGTCTCACACTCCTCCTTTCTATCCCTCCTCCTTAGCTGTGACCGTCTCACACTCCTCCTTTCTATCCCTCCTCCTTAGCTGTGACCGTCTCACTCCTCCTTTCTATCCCTCCTCCTTAGCTGTGACCGTCTCACAGTCCTCCTTTCTATCCCTCCTCCTTAGCTGTGACCGTCTCACACTCCTCCTTTCTAACCCTCCTCCTTAGCTGTGACCGTCTCACACTCCTCCTTTCTAACCCTCTCTCCTTAGCTGTGACCGTCTCACAGTCCTCCTTTCTATCCCTCTCTCCTTAGCTGTGACTGTCTCACACTCCTCCTTTCTATCCCTCCTCCTTAGCTGTGACCGTCTCACACTCCTCCTTTCTAACCCTCTCTCCTTAGCTGTGACCGTCTCACACTCCTCCTTTCTAACCCTCTCTCCTTAGCTGTGACCGTCTCACACTCCTCCTTTCTAACCCTCCTCCTTAGCTGTGACCGTCTCACACTCCTCCTTTCTAACCCTCTCTCCTTAGCTGTGACCGTCTCACACTCCTCCTTTCTAACCCTCTCTCCTTAGCTGTGACCGTCTCACACTCCTCCTTTCTAACCCTCTCTCCTTAGCTGTGACCGTCTCACACTCCTCCTTTCTAACCCTCTCTCCTTAGCTGTGACCGTCTCACACTCCTCCTTTCTAACCCTCCTCCTTAGCTGTGACCGTCTCACACTCCTCTCACATTCACCTGCTACTTCTCTGTCGTTGTACGCCAGCAGTCTGGGACGTGCCAAAACCAGGACGGAGTTGCGACGACTGTGCCAACACACACGTTCCAACAGGACATACTCATAGCATGCAGAACAAGGACTTCCTCCCTTTTCTCCTTCTTCCTCTCCTTCCTTTTCATTCGGACGTTTCCCACGTCTTTTCAGTGATCCTCAATCCCCCAAGGACAAAAAACAGCTTAGGGAGACACTTTACCGCCTGTCTTCTTCTATGGATGGATACACTCATATAATACACAAACACACACACACACACACACCTGACAGACAAAGACCCTCATTCACTAAAGTAAGACAAGCACACAGACAAAAGGCAAATAGAGCCTTAGAATACATTACAGAAACAAAAACCAGAACAAATACATAGAGTATGAATATGTAAGAAAACACACACACACACACACACACAGTGAGTGACGGCCTTTGAAGCAGGCTGTGGTTGGAAGGCATGAGTCGACACGCAGGGGAGAAAACACTTCCACATGGGCTTTCCTGTGTCTCCACTAGCTACTTTATACTCTCTCAGTATGTGTGTGTGTTTGTTACCATCAGTTCCTTGCACACAGTCCAACCAATGGATGTCTAATTAACAGGCGTTAGTAGCATGAGAAATGTCATTGGTGTCCTAAATCTATCCTGCCTTAAACCTGTTCTCCCTTTGTGACCCCAGTGATACTGACTCAGTTTCGTACAGATAAACTTTAACATACAGACACAAATAATCAAAGGCAATCATGCTGTGCAGTGAGCTCACATAACCTGGACCACCATAGCTTCAGGATATCAGCAGCTACTGAGATCAAAACTCAGAGAAAGACAGAGAGACAGTAGGTAGAGGGATCCACTTACACTGGAAGTGGAGTGAGAGAGTGAGTAATGAGGTAAACGAAGAGACAAGCGTACATAACACGACTGGGAGAGCATCGAAGGAAATACACACCCTCGGATTTCACCTGTAACACAAGGTCACCATTTTATCACGAAAGTGACTCAGCACCTCCTCAGCCATAGAGACCAGACAGTCACTTGAGGCTTGACTCAGAGCAGGGCTGTGTGGTGACTGTGGAAATCAGAGAACAGCTGAGACAGTGCAGGGCTGTGAAGGATCAGAGAACAGGTGAGACTGTGAAGGATCAGAGAACAGGTGAGACTGTGAAGGATCAGAGAACAGCTGAGACACAGTGCAGGGCTGTGTGGTGACTGTGAAGGATCAGTGAACAGGTGAGACTGTGAAGATCAGAGAACAGCTGAGACACAGTGCAGGGCTGTGTGGTGACTGTGAAGGATCAGAGAACAGGTGAGACTGTGAAGATCAGAGAACAGCTGAGACAGTGCAGGGCTGTGTGGTGACTGTGAAAATCAGAGAACAGCTGAGACAGTGCAGGGCTGTGTGGTGACTGTGAAAATCAGAGAACAGCTGAGACAGTGCAGGGCTGTGAAGGATCAGAGAACAGGTGAGACTGTGAAGATCAGAGAACAGGTGAGACTGTGAAGATCAGAGAACAGGTGAGACTGTGAAGATCAGAGAACAGCTGAGACAGTGCAGAGCTGTGTGGTGACTGTGAAGGATCAGAGAACAGCTGAGACACAGTGCAGAGCTGTGTGGTGACTGTGAAGGATCAGAACAGCTGAGACAGTGCAGGGCTGTGCGGTGTCAGAAGGATCAGAGAACAGCTGAGACACAGTGCAGGGCTGTGTGGTGACTGTGAAGGATCAGAACAGCTGAGACAGTGCAGGGCTGTGCGGTGTCAGAAGGATCAGAGAACAGCTGAGACACAGTGCAGGGCTGTGTGGTGACTGTGAAGGATCAGAACAGCTGAGACAGTGCAGGGCTGTGCGGTGTCAGAAGGATCAGAGAACAGCTGAGACACATTGCAGGGCTGTGTGGTGACTGTGAAGGATCAGAACAGCTGAGACAGTGCAGGGCTGTGCGGTGTCAGAAGGATCAGAGAACAGCTGAGACACAGTGCAGGGCTGTGTGGTGACTGTGAAGGATCAGAACAGCTGAGACACAGTGCAGGGCTGTGCGGTGTCAGAAGGATCAGAGAACAGCTGAGACACAGTGCAGAGCTGTGTGGTGACTGTGAAGGATCAGAGAACAGCTGAGACAGTGCAGGGCTGTGCGGTGTCAGAAGGATCAGAGAACAGCTGAGACACAGTGCAGGGCTGTGTGGTGACTGTGAAGGATCAGAGAACAGCTGAGACACAGTGCAGGGCTGTGTGGTGACTGTGAAGGATCAGAGAACAGCTGAGACACAGTGCAGGGCTGTGTAGTGACTGTGAAGGATCAGAACAGCTGAGACAGTGCAGGGCTGTGTGGTGTCAGAAGGATCAGAGAACAGCTGAGACACAGTGCAGGGCTGTGTGGTGACTGTGAAGGATCAGAGAACAGCTGAGACACAGTGCAGGGCTGTGTGGTGACTGTGAAAGATCAGAGAACAGCTGAGACACAGTGCAGGGATGTGTGGTGACTGTGAAGGATCAGTGAACAGGTGAGACTGTGAAGATCAGAGAACAGCTGAGACACAGTGCAGGGCTGTGTGGTGACTGTGAAGGATCAGAGAACAGGTGACACTGTGAAGATCAGAGAACAGCTGAGACAGTACAGGGCTGTGTCGTGACTGTGAAAATCAGAGAACAGCTGAGACAGTGCAGGGCTGTGTGGTGACTGTGAAAATCAGAGAACAGCTGAGACTGTGAAGATCAGAGAACAGGTGAGACTGTGAAGATCAGAGAACAGCTGAGACACAGTGCAGAGCTGTGTGGTGACTGTGAAGGATCAGAGAACAGCTGAGACAGTGCAGGGCTGTGTGGTGACTGTGAAGGATCAGAGAACAGCTGAGACACAGTGCAGGGCTGTGTGGTGTCAGAAGGATCAGAGAACAGCTGAGACACAGTGTAGAGCTGTGTGGTGACTGTGAAGGATCAGAGAACAGCTGAGACACAGTGCAGGGGTGTGTGGTGACTGTGAAGGATCAGAGAACAGCTGAGACAGTGCAGGGCTGTGTGGTGACTGTGAAGGATCAGAGAACAGCTGAGACACAGTGCAGGGCTGTGTGGTGTCAGAAGGATCAGAGAACAGCTGAGACACAGTGCAGAGCTGTGTGGTGACTGAAGGATCAGAGAACAGCTGAGACACAGTGCAGGGCTGTGCGGTGACTGTGAAGGATCAGAGAACAGCTGAGACACAGTGCAGGGCTGTGCGGTGTCAGAAGGATCAGAGAACAGCTGAGACACAGTGCAGAGCTGTGTGGTGACTGTGAAGGATCAGAACAGCTGAGACAGTGCAGGGCTGTGCGGTGTCAGAAGGATCAGAGAACAGCTGAGACACAGTGCAGGGCTGTGTGGTGACTGTGAAGGATCAGAACAGCTGAGACAGTGCAAGGCTGTGTGGTGTCAGAAGGATCAGAGAACAGCTGAGACACCGTGCAGGGCTGTGTGGTGACTGAAGGATCAGAGAACAGCTGAGACACAGTGCAGGGCTGTGTGGTGACTGTGAAGGATCAGAACAGCTGAGACACAGTGCAGGGCTGTGTGGTGACTGTGAAGGATCAGAGAACAGCTGAGACACAGTGCAGGGCTGTGTGGTGACTGTGAAGGATCAGAGAACAGCTGAGACACAGTGCAGGGCTATGCGGTGTCTGTGAAGGATCAGAGAACAGCTGAGACACAGTGCAGGGCTGTGTGGTGACTGTGAAGGATCAGAGAACAGCTGAGACACAGTGCAGGGCTGTGTGGTGACTGTGAAGGATCAGAGAACAGCTGAGACACAGTGCAGGGCTATGCGGTGTCTGTGAAGGATCAGAACAGCTGAGACACAGTGCAGGGCTGTGCGGTGTCAGAAGGATCAGAGAACAGCTGAGACACAGTGCAGAGCTGTGTGGTGACTGTGAAGGATCAGAACAGCTGAGACAGTGCAGGGCTGTGCGGTGTCAGAAGGATCAGAGAACAGCTGAGACACAGTGCAGAGCTGTGTGGTGACTGTGAAGGATCAGAACAGCTGAGACAGTGCAGGGCTGTGCGGTGTCAGAAGGATCAGAGAACAGCTGAGACACAGTGCAGGGCTGTGTGGTGACTGTGAAGGATCAGAGAACAGCTGAGACACAGTGCAGGGCTGTGTGGTGACTGTGAAGGATCAGAGAACAGCTGAGACACAGTGCAGGGCTGTGTAGTGACTGTGAAGGATCATAACAGCTGAGACAGTGCAGGGCTGTGTGGTGTCAGAAGGATCAGAGAACAGCTGAGACACAGTGCAGGGCTGTGTGGTGACTGTGAAGGATCAGAGAACAGCTGAGACACAGTGCAGGGCTGTGTGGTGACTGTGAAAGATCAGAGAACAGCTGAGACACAGTGCAGGGATGTGTGGTGACTGTGAAGGATCAGAGAACAGCTGAGACAGTGCAGGGCTGTGTGGTGACTGTGAAGGATCAGAGAACAGCTGAGACACAGTGCAGGGCTGTGTGGTGTCAGAAGGATCAGAGAACAGCTGAGACACAGTGTAGAGCTGTGTGGTGACTGTGAAGGATCAGAGAACAGCTGAGACACAGTGCAGGGGTGTGTGGTGACTGTGAAGGATCAGAGAACAGCTGAGACAGTGCAGGGCTGTGTGGTGACTGTGAAGGATCAGAGAACAGCTGAGACACAGTGCAGGGCTGTGTGGTGTCAGAAGGATCAGAGAACAGCTGAGACACAGTGCAGAGCTGTGTGGTGACTGAAGGATCAGAGAAGAGCTGAGACACAGTGCAGGGCTGTGTGGTGACTGTGAAGGATCAGAGAACAGCTGAGACACAGTGCAGGGCTGTGCGGTGTCAGAAGGATCAGAGAACAGCTGAGACACAGTGCAGAGCTGTGTGGTGACTGTGAAGGATCAGAACAGCTGAGACAGTGCAGGGCTGTGCGGTGTCAGAAGGATCAGAGAACAGCTGAGACACAGTGCAGGGCTGTGTGGTGACTGTGAAGGATCAAAACAGCTGAGACACAGTGCAGGGCTGTGTGGTGACTGTGAAGGATCAGAGAACAGCTGAGACACAGTGCAGGGCTGTGTGGTGACTGTGAAGGATCAGAGAACAGCTGAGACACAGTGCAGGGCTATGCGGTGTCTGTGAAGGATCAGAGAACAGCTGAGACACAGTGCAGGGCTATGTGGTGTCTGTGAAGGATCAGAGAAGCCCAGTAAGACATGGCAGTTATGGCTGCTGTACTATACGTCACAAGACACACATTATAGAGAGAGCGAGAGAGCGAGTTACCTACATGCAGAATCCCTTGTGGTCAGGTTTTAGACACATGCTGCAGGGGGAAATGGGATACTAGTCAGAGAGCCAATCAAAGACAGTGACACAGAGCGAGTGACCCAGGGTGGACTGATATCATCACACACAAACCAGGTATAATATTCCTATGTGTGTTAGTCTTTTTTAAGCCCATTTTAAAAGAGACTCTGTGACAAGGATGCCACAGAGGAGTCACAGACAATGTGTGTGTGTGTGTACGCATGTGCGTACGTGTGTGTGACCGGTTGTCTGGGGGACCTCAACTAACACAATGAGGCTACTGTGTGTGTGTGTGTGTGTGTGTGAGAGAGAGAGAGAGAGAAAGAGACGTGTTTTGTCTATGAGCAGCTGCAGACTAAACTTCATAGAGTTGAAATATCTGCTAGCGTAGCATATGACTAGGCTACAGGTCAAGATACTATGGAAAGAGAGACATCAACTGTTAGCATACTGTAGCTATCTAAACCGCACTGACTGATGTTCTCCAGGTGTGGACGGAGTGACTCCTGTTTTACCTTCAGCCCAACTGTAAACGTAAAACCACACATCACTTACTGCAGTCACTGAAGACACATCAACACCCCTCCCTGACTTAGGACAACAGGAGGAGGGGAACAGAATAATTCCTTACAGAACCCAAAATACACCGTCATACTTAACCAATTCAAATAGGAAACTTATCGATAACACCAGAGAGAAGAAGAGGGAAGCGGGGGGAGAGGGAAGTAGAGGGGGAGGAGGAGCAGGAAGAAGGAGAGAAAGAGGGAAGTGGAGGTGGAGAAAGAGGAGAGGAAGACAGTGAAGACTTCAACTGGTGCTGTTTCTGATTGCCTTCCCCTAAATTACCTGCCCTTACCAACCACATAAAAGACCTACTGGGTGGGTCCCATGTGGTGCCAGAGACAGTGTGTGTGAGTGTGTGAGAGAGTGAGTGAGTGAGAGATTGTTAATAAGGGGGTTCTCCATGACCCTGCTGCCCTCAGCCTAAAGAAGCCACATAGCCAGCTGTTCACTGAAGCACCTAACCACCACACACAGGCCAATTAGGAGACCCTGTTATGTCGTTAGTGACCGTTTACCATAAACCCTCCTCTCAACTTCTCTCTCCCTTCATTTCCCTCCCCCTCTTGGTTTCTTTCTACCTCGGTCTCGTCCTCTTTTTTCTCTATCCCCAGCTCTCCCTCCTTTTGCCCCACCTACCTTATTATCCTCCTTCCGTCTCTCATTCTCCAGTGTTGATGAAGTCAATGGAGTGTAGCATTGGGTAGAATAGCCTAACATATTTTATTTATTTTTTATTTAACTAAGTTAGTCAGTTAAGAACAAATTCTTATTTACAATGACGGCCTACAACTTCTGTGTTCCAGTTAGCCTGCCAAGATAAATTATTCTCTTTTTTCAGCCTGTTGACTGACCAGACCAAAGACTGGCTGCCCATTCCTTCACACTAGGAGCTAAACACATGGTTGGAAGGGACCATAGAACAGAGAGAAGGAAAGAAAGGGAGGAGAGGGGAAGGAGGGAGGGAAGTAAGCTACTAGTTCATCAACAAGTTTGAAATTTAAGTATTCACTGAAACAGGGATTTAAATGATAGTGTACTGTCTGTGTGTCTGTCTGTCTTCAGGTATGATAGAAAGGTACAGTCAAGTCTAGTCATGCCTGATTGATAACACCTGCTGCTGACTCATAACACAAATATCATATACACTGAACAAAAATGTAAAGTGTTGGTCCCATGTTTCATGAGCTGAAATAAAAGATCCCAGAAATGTCCCATATGCACAAAAAGCGTATTTCTCTCAAATTTTGTGCACAAATTTGTTTAGATCCCTCTTAGTGAGTATTTCTCCTTTGCCAATATAATCCATCCACCTGACAGGTGTGGCATATCAAGAAGCTAATTAAAAAGCATGATCATTACACAGGTGCATCTTCTACTGGGGACAATAAAAGGGCACTAAAATATGCAGATGTCACACACAATGGCACAGATGTCTCAAGTTGAGGGAGTGTGCAATTGGCATGCTGACTGCAGGAATGTCCACCAGAGCTGTTGCCAGAGAACTGAATGTTCATTACTCTACCATAAGCCGCCTCTGTCGTTTTAAAGAATTTGACAGTTCGTCCAACCAGCCTCACAACTACAGACCACACTGGGATGTAACCATGCCAGCTCAGGACTTCCACATTGACAAACAGATGCATATCTGAATTCCAGTCATGTGAAATCCATATATTTGGGGCCTAATGAATTTCAATTGACTGATTTCCTTCTATGAAGTATAACTCAGTCAAATTGTTGAAATTGTTGCATGTTTATTTTTGTTATTAGGTACACCACCTTGTTCACAAAAATGGTTTGCGCCTACAGACAGTGAGTCACGTGGCTGTGGCTTGCTACAGTGCCTCCAGAAAGTACTCAAACTCCTTGACTTATTCCACATTTTGTTGTCACAGCCTGAATTCAAAAATGATTCAATATTTTTTTATGTAGATTTGGCCTTGCGTTTTATGTTATTGTCCTGCTGAAAGGTGAATTCATCTCCCAGTGTCTGGTGGGAAGCAAACTGAGTCAAGTTGTCGTTTAGAATTTTGCCTGTGCTTAGCTCCATTCTGTTTCTTTTTTTTAATCCTGAACACCTCCCCAGTCTTGAACGATTACAAGCATACCCATAACATGATGCAGCCACCACTATGGTTGAAAATATGAGGAGTGGTACTCAGTAATGTGTTGTATTGGAGTTGCTCTAAACATAACACTGTATTCAGGACAAAAAGTTAAATTACTGTTTTAAAGTAACAATTCATGGTGAAATCTCTGAGCAGTTTCCCTCCTCTCCGGAAACGGAGTTAGGAATGACGCCTTTATCTTTGTAGTGAATGGGTGTATTGATACACCACACAAAGTGTAATGAATAACATCACCAGGCTCAAAGGGATATTCAATGTCTGCTTTTTTTATACCCATCTATTAAAAAAACTCCCTGGTCTTTGTGGTTGAATCTGTGTTTGAAATGCACTGCTTGACTGAGGGACCTTAAAAACAATTGTATGTGTGGGTTACAGAGATGAGCTAGTCGTTCAAAAATCATGATACACTATTATCGCTCATAGAGGGAGCCCATGCAACTTGTGTGACTGGTTAAGCACATCTTTACTCCTGAACGTATTTAGGTTTGCCATAACAAAGGGGTTGAGTACCAATTTGTAAGTCGCTCTGGATAAGAGCGTCTGCTAAATGACTTAAATGTAAATGTACTTATTGACTCAAGAAATTTCAGCTATACATGTTTTATTACATTTGTAAACATTTCTAAAAACATAATTCCACTTTGACATTACGGGGGTTTTGTGTGTAGGCCAGTGACAAACAATCTCAACTTAATCCATTTTAAATTCAGGCTGTAACACAACAAAATATGAAAAGGCAAGGAGTGTAAATACTTTCTGAAGGCACTGTATATAAAGCTGGCAGACGGGCATTAAGGCATTCAGTTACTGTTCGATTGAACGTTAGAAAAGGGTAAAATGACCTTAGCGACTGAGCGTGGTATGATCATTCAGTAGCTCAGAAACGGCCAGCTTTCTGGGCTTTTCACCCACGACAGTGTCTAGGGTTTACAGAGAATAGTGCAAACAAAAAAAATCCTCCAGTCAGCGGCAGTCCTGTGGGTGAAAACAGCACTAGTAGTGACCCAGTACAAGATGAAAGTCCCACTAAGCACAAACCAGATGGGATGGCGTATCAATGCAGAATTCTGTGGTAGCCATGCTGGTTAAGTGGGCCTTGAATTCTAAATAAATCACTCCTCCTCCATGCTTCACGGTGGGAACCACACATGCAGAGGTCATCCGTTCACCTACTCTGTGTCTCACAAAGATATGGAGGTTGGAACCACAAATCTCAAATCAGACCAAAGGACAGACTGACACCGGTCAAATGTCCATTGCTCGTGTTTCTTGGGCCAAGCAAGTCTCTTCTTTTTGGTGTTCTTCAGTAGTGGTTTCTTTGCAGCAATTCGACCATGAAGGCCTGATTCACGCAGTCTCCTCTGAACTAGAGGTCGACCGATTAACCGGAATGGCGCCGATTTATTTTTATTTTTGTACCTTTATTTAACTAGGTAAGTCAGTTAAGAACACATTCTTATTTTCAATGACGGCCTAGGAACAGTGGGTTAACTGCCTTGTTCAGGGGCAGAACAACAGATTTTTACCTTGTCAGCTCGGGGAACCAATCTTGCAACCTTACAGTTAACTAGTCCAACACTATAACCACCTGCCTCTCGTTGCACTCCACAAGGAGACTGCCTGTTACGCGAATGCAGTAGAAGCAAAGGTAAGTTGCTAGCTAGCATTAAACTTACCTTATAAAAATCAATCAATCATAATCACTAGTTATAACTACACATGGTTGATGATATTACTAGTTTATCTAGCGTGTCCTGTGTTGCATATAATCGATGCAACGCTGGGGGATGATTTAACAAAAGCGCATTTGCAAAAAAAGCACAATCGTTGGATGACTGTTCGTAACCATAAACACCAATGCCTTTCTTAAAATCAATACACAGAAGTATATATTTTTTAAACCTGCATATTTAGCTAAAAGAAATCCAGGTTAGCAGGCAATATTAACCAGGTGAAATTGTGTCACTTCTCTTGCACGCAGAGTCAGGGTATATGCAACAGTTTGGGCAGCCTGGCTCATTGCAAACTAATGTGCCAGAATTTTACGTAATTATGACATAACATTGAAGGTTGTGCAATGTAACAAGAATATTTAGACTTAGGGATGCCACCCGTTAAGATAAAATACCGAAAGGTTCCGTATTTCACTGAAATAATAAACGTTTTGTTTTCGAAATGATAGTTTCCGGATTCGACCATATTAATGACCAAAGGCTCGTATTTCTGTGTTATTATGCTATAATTAAGTCTATGATTTTATAGAGCAGTCTGACTGAGCGATGGTAGGCAGCAGCGGGCTCGTAAGCATTCATTCAAACAGCACTTTCGTGCGTTTTGCCAGCAGCTCTTCGCAAGCACAGCGCTGTTTATGACTTCAAGCCTATCAGCCTAATGGCTGGTGTAACCGATGTGAAATGGCTTGCTAGTTAGCGGGGTGCGCGCTAATAGCGTTTCAAACGTCACTCGCTCTGAGACTTGGAGTAGTTATTCCCCTTGCTTTGCAAGGGCCGTGGCTTTTGTGGAGCGATGGGTAACGCTGCTTCGAGTGTGGCTGTTGTCGATGTGTTCCTGGTTCGAGCCCAGGTAGGGGCGAGGAGAGGGACGGAAGCTATACTGTTACACTGGCAATACTATAGTGCCTATAAGAACATCCAATAGTCAAAGGTATATGAAATACAAATGCTATAGAGAGAAATAGTCCTATATATACTATATATTAACTACAACCTAAAAACCTCTTACCTTGGAATATTGAAGACTCCTGTTAAAAAGAACCACCAGCTTTCATATGTTCTCATGTTCTGAGCAAGGAACTTAAACGTTAGCTTTTTTACATGGCACATATTGCACTTTTACTTCTCCAACACTTTGTTTTTGCATTATTTATTTGAGGCTAAATATATTTTTATTGATGTATTATATTAAGTTAAAATAAGTGTTCATTCAGTATTTTTGTAATTGTCATTATTACAAATAAATAAATGTTAAAAAAAATATTTTTAAAAAATCGACCGATTAATCGGTATCGGCTTTTTTGGGGGGGGTTCTCCAATAATCGGTATCGGCGTTGAAAAATCATAATCGGTCAACCTCTACTATGAACAGTTGATGTTGAGATGCGTGTTACTTGAACTCTGTGAAGCATTTATTTGGGCTGCAATTTCTGAGTCTGGTAACTAATGAAATTATCCTCTGCAGCAGAGGTAACTCTCGGTCTTCCTTTCCTGTGGCGGTCCTCATGAGAGCCAGTTTCATCATCCGGCTTGATGGTTTTTGAGACAGCACTGGAAGAAACATGTCTTAAAGTAATGATGGACTGGTGTTTCTCTTTGCTTATTTGAGCTGTTCTTGCCATAATATGGACTTGGTCTTTTACCAAATAATCTTCTGTATACCACCCCTAACACCTTTCTGATTCCCTCTGTGTTATTTAATAGTTATGATGTCTTCACTATTATTCTACAATGTAAAAACCCTGGAATAAGCAGGTGTGTCCAAACTTTTGACTGGTACTGTATATGTACAGAAATAGGACAAACAGGCAACAGAAGTAGGATCTGAGTGTCTGTTTAATAGCCTACTAATTCCGTGATCACCAAGCCTCACACAGCAACATTTTGGATAAACAATTTCACAAATTTGGCTGTTTTTAAATCTCTGCAATGTTGTAATAAAGGCTTAACACTCTTTTGTTAGACCAGCCTCTCTGGTAATACTTATCATTTATTTTGTGTTGTTCACACTGTTCCAAAATGTCAGATTTTTATTTACTTATAAGAATAATATACCTCGGTTTTCCTTGATCTCCCCATTGTTTTATTACTAATAATAAGAAAAGTCATTATCATTAGTAGGCTTAGTATAGCAGCCTTGTATAACCACCATTGAGCTGTAGGCTTAAGAGCGCATCCTGTTTAGTCTTAATACCGTAACTTACTTTGGCCGATATTTCAATTCTTAAATAGGCGTCATACGAGTCATTCATGGTTTGAAATGAAAATAAATTATTTTAGTTTTAAAATAAAGTGACCATTGGATAATTAGCGTAAACAGTAAATAGGCCTAAACCGTTCCATCACGAATGAATGCAACTGTTTTTAGTCTTTGCTGTAATTAAGGGTTTACAACAAAAACATTACAGACTCACTGCTACTCTTATCATTTACAGCTGAAGTCGGACGTTTACATACACCTTAGCCAAACACATTTAAACTCCGTTTTTCACAATTCCTGACACTTAATCCTGGTATCGAGTACAGTATATACACATGAGACGAGTAATGTAGGGTATGTAAACATTATATGAAGTGGCATTGTTTAAAGTGGCTAGTGATACATGTATTACATCAAGATGGCAAGATGCAGTAGATGGTATAGAGTACAGTATATACATATGAGATGCGTAATGTAGGGTATGTAAACATTATATGAAGTGGCATTGTTTAAAGTGGCTAGTGAAACATTTTTCCATCAATTTTTCCATTGTTAAAGTGGCTAGAGTTGAGTCAGCATGTTGGCAGCAGCCACTCAATGTTAGTGGTGGCTGTTTAACAGTCTGATGACCTTGAGATATAAGCTGTTTTTCAGTCTCTGGGTCCCTACTTTGATGCACCTGTACTGACCTCGCCTTCTGGATGATAGCGGGGTGAACAGCCAGTGGCTCGGGTGGTTGTTGTCCTTGATGATCTTTATGGCCTTCCTGTGACATCGGGTGGTGTAGGTGTCCTGGAGGGCAGGTAGTTTGTCCCCGCTGCTGTGCCATCTTCACGATGCTGTCTGTGTGGGTGGACCAACTCAGTTTGTCCGTGATGTGTACGCCGAGGAACCTAAAACTTACAACCCGTCGATGTGGATAGGGGGTGCTCCCTCTGCTGTTTCCTGAAGTCCATGATCATCTCCTTTGTTTTGTTGACGTTGAGTGTGAGGTTGTTTTCCTGACACCACACTGAGGGCCCTCACCTTCTCCCTGTAGGCCGTCTCGTCGTTGTTGGTAATCAAGCCTACCACTGTAGTGTCGTCTGCAAACTTGATGATTGAGTTGGAGGCGTGCATGGCCACGCAGTCGTGGGTGAATAGGGAGTACAGGAGAGGGCTCAGAACGCACCCTTGTGGATCAGCGGAGTGGAGATGTTGTTACCTACCCTCCCCACCTGGGGGAGGCGTGTCAGTGGCACTGTATTGTCCTCAAAGCGAGCAAAGAAGTTGTTTAGTCTGTCTGGGAGCAAAACATCCTGGTCCGCGACGGGTCTGGTTTTCTTTTTGTAATCCGTGATTGACTGTAGACCCTGCCACATACCCCTTGTGTCTGAGCCGTTGAATTGCGACTCTACTTTGTCTCTACTATACTGACGATTAGCTTGTTTGATTGTCTTGCGTAGGGAATAGCTACACTGTTTGTATTCTGTCATGTTTCCGGTCACCTTACCCTGATGAAAAGCAGTGGTTCGCGCTTTCAGTTTCGCGCGAATGCTGCCATCAATCAACGGTTTCTGGTTTGGGAATGTTTTAATAGGTACGACATCGCCGATGCACATGCTAATAAACTCACTCACCGAATCAGCGTATTCGTCAATGTTGTTGTTTGACGCAATGAGGAACATATCCCAGTCCACGTGATCGAAGCAATCTTGAAGCGTGGAATCTGATTGGTCAGACCAGTGTTGAACAGACCTGAGCGCGGAAGCTTCCTGTTTTAGTCTCTGTCTATAGGCTGGAAGCAACAAAATTGAGTCGTGGTCAGCTTTTCCGAAGGGAGGGCAGGGGAGGGCCTTATATGCGTCGTGGAAGTTAGAATAAAAAACAATCTTGGCTGATTTCTTTTGATTTTCCCATGATGTCAAGCAAAGTGGCAATGAGTTTGAAGGTAGGCCTTGAAATACATCCACAGGTACACCTCCAATTGACTCAAATGATGTCAATTAGCCTATCAGAAGCTTCTAAAGCCATGACATCATTTTCTGGAATTTTCCAAGCTGTTTAATAAAGGCACAGTCAACTTAGTGTATGTAAACTTCTGACCCACTGGAATTGTGATACAGTGAATTATAAGTGAAATAATCTGTCTGTAAACAATTGTTGGAAAAATTACTTGTGTCATGCACAAAGTAGATGTCCTAACCGACTTGCCAAAACTGTAGTTTGTTAACAAGACATTTGTGGAGTGGTTGAAAAACGAGTTTTAATGACTCCAACCTAAGTGTACATAAACTTCCGACTTCAACTGTATTTAGTGTTGTTTACATTGTTCCAAATAGACAAAAAATTTATATTGTAATCTAACTGCACCTTGAGTTGAGGGGTTGAGGGAATGTCCTGAACAAATGAGTGATTTTGGTGCAGAACTTTTCAGTCAGAAATGGCTGTAATTATGTTGCAGCTTTAGCAACATGGTCAGCACGATAAACACTGTTAATGTTCTGTGGTGGTCGCTGCAGCAGGGAGGAGAGAGAGACAACACTATAAACACTGTTAATGTTCTGTGGTGGTCGCTGCAGCAGGGAGGAGAGAGAGACAACACTATAAACACTGTTAATGTTCTGTGGTGGTCGCTGCAGCAGGGAGGAGAGAGAGACAACACGATAAACACTGTTAATGTTCTGTGGTGGTCGCTGCAGCAGGGAGGAGAGAGAGACAACACGATAAACACTGTTAATGTTCTGTGGTGGTCGCTGCAGCAGGGAGGAGTAGAGAGAGACAACACTATAAACACTGTTAATGTTCTGTGGTGGTCGCTGCAGCAGGGAGGAGAGAGAGACAACACGATAAACACTGTTAATGTTCTGTGGTGGTCGCTGCAGCAGGGAGGAGAGAGAGACAACACTGTAAACACTGTTAATGTTCTGTGGTGGTCGCTGCAGCAGGGAGGAGAGAGAGACAACACGATAAACACTGTTAATGTTCTGTGGTGGTCGCTGCAGCAGGGAGGAGAGAGAGAAACACTATAAACACTGTTGATGTTCTGTGGTGGTCGCTGCAGCAGGGAGGAGAGAGAGACAACACTATAAACACTGTTAATGTTCTGTGGTGGTCGCTGCAGCAGGGAGGAGAGAGAGACAACACTGTAAACACTTAATGTTCTGTGGTGGTCGCTGCAGCAGGGAGGAGAGAGAGACAACACTATAAACACTGTTAATGTTCTGTGGTGGTCGCTGCAGCAGGGAGGAGAGAGAGAGACAACACTATAAACACTGTTAATGTTCTGTGGTGGTCGCTGCAGCAGGGAGGAGAGAGAGACAACACTATAAACACTGTTAATGTTATGAGGTGGTCGCTGCAGCAGGGAGGAGAGAGAGACAACACTATAAACACTGTTAATGTTCTGTGGTGGTCGCTGCAGCAGGGAGGAGAGAGAGACAACACTATAAACACTGTTAATGTTCTGTGGTGGTCGCTGCAGCAGGGAGGAGAGAGAGACAACACGATAAACACTGTTAATGTTCTGTGGTGGTCGCTGCAGCAGGGAGGAGAGAGACAACACTGTAAACACTGTTAATGTTCTGTGGTGGTCGCTGCAGCAGGGAGGAGAGAGAGACAACACTATAAACACTGTTAATGTTCTGTGGTGGTCGCTGCAGCAGGGAGGAGAGAGAGACAACACTATAAACACTGTTAATGTTCTGTGGTGGTCGCTGCAGCAGGAAGGAGAGAGATACAACACTATAAACACTGTTAATGTTCTGTGGTGGTCGCTGCAGCAGGAAGGAGAGAGATACAACACTATAAACACTGTTAATGTTCTGTGGTGGTCGCTGCAGCAGGGAGGAGAGAGAGACAACAGGAGCCAGTCACACAGTCACTTGCTGTTCTGAGTGAAAGAAGGGGATAGGGGTGCAACTCAATATTAGGAAGCTGTTCTTAATGTTTTGTTCACTCAGTGTGTGTAGAGAAAGAAAGAGAGAGAGGGGGGGGAAGAGACAGAGGAGAGAGAGGTTATGAGACAGTCCAGTAGCTGTCTGCCGTGCCAGAGCTGTGTGTGGAAGTGTGTTGAGTTCTGCTAACATGGGGAGGCTGGAGGGAGACACTAGTCTTGTTTATAGGGACGCTATATCATGCTACAGTTCAGTTCCTGTGTGTGTGTGCGCATACGAGGCAGGATGGGAAGCAGTGCCAGGGCATAATGGCACACACACACACACACTCTGACCCTGACAAGCAGGAAACCATCCATCCGTCAGTCCACATGGCTGACAGAGTATGTGTTCCATTGTCCTACATATTTATTTATGACAGAGAGAGGAGGGGGAAGAGAGGAAGATAGGGGAAAACAAACAGAGGAAGACGGAGACAGCCAGCAAGAAAAAGAGAATAAAAGATGAAGTGATAAAAGAGAAAGAGAGAGGAATGGATCTTTCTCCCTGCCTGGGGCTGACATTAAATCAGCGGCTCTCATTACCTCCCGTCTCAGAACACGATAGAGCCAGCCCCATCTCCACACCTCCAGGGTCCAGGGGCCCAGAGGACCACAGCTCCCCCAGGATCAGGAGCATGTCCTGGGCTTATTAACCCAGCTCACCTCCCTCCTACTTCTTCACCTCCGCACCAAGCACAACCCTCTCCAGTCACACCTATGGGATATTTTCATTGACCCCCTTTATTCAATCATGTTTTATTATTGCACAAGCTCTACCCACACATACTACACTGACACACACACACGCTGCCGCTACTCTGTTTATTATACAGTATATCCTCATTGCCTAGTCCCTTTACCCCTACCTACCGACATGTACATATTATCTAATTTGCCTCAACTCCCTCGTACCCCCGTACCCCTGACTCGGTACCAGTACTTCTTGTATATAGCTTTGTTATTGTTATTTTATTGTGTTAGTATTTCCTTTACTTTTTGCTCATCTTTTACTTTTCTCTGCATTGTTGGGAAAGGGCTCGTAATGAAGCATTTCAAGGTAACGTCTACACCCGTTGCATTCAGTGCACTGACTTTGCCTAGTTAAATAAAGGTTCAATACAAATAAAGAAATGTGATAGGAGCAGAGAGACGTTTCTGGAGGCTCAGACGCACACACACTCTCTCTGTCTCATTGAAGGGGATTGAGGCTGTGCTGGGCTGAGTGCAGGGGGTGGGGGTGATACGCTTTTATGTGGTGGCCTCAGGCACCATAGAGAGTGAGTTAAGATAACGGATGGGGATGGGAGGGGGAATGGGCTGTGGGTAGGGTTTGATGTGGTAAGGATGGGGGGTGGGGGGTGGATTTAGTTCAAAGGTGAAAGGTTTAAATTCAGGATGAGAGTTTTATCGTTTAGGCCTCTGACACACATTAAGGCACACAAACTTACTGACATACACATACAAATAGACCTATATACATTTTCTAAATCTCACCAACATGTATGCAAGAACCACAAATACACATTCCATCCTCGAGAACAGACAAAAAGCCAAACTCTTGATGGAGGAATCAGATCCTTCAGTATTATAAATAGGGTGCTGACACACCAAACTAGAGGTCGACCGATTAATCGGGATGGCCGATTAATTAGGGCCGATTAATTAGGGCCGATTTCAAGTTTTCATAACAATCGGAAATCTGTATTTTTTTTTTTACACCTTTATTTAATCGTTATTTAACTAGGCAAGTCAGTTAAGAACACATTCTTATTTTCAATGACGGCCTAGGAACAGTGGATTAACTTCCTCGTTCAGAGGCAGTAAGACAGATTTTCACCTTGTCAGCTCGGGGGATCCAATCTTGCAACATTACAGTTAACTAGTCCAACGCAATAATGACCTGCCTCTCTCTTGTTGCACTCCACAAGGAGACTGGCTGTTATGCGAATGCAGTAAGCCAAGGTAAGTTGCTGGCTAGCATTAAATTTATCTTATAAAAAACAATCAATCATAATCACTAGTTAACTACACATGGTTGATGATATTACTAGATATTATCAGGCGTGTCCTGTGGTGCATATAATCTGACTGAGCATACAAGCATACAAGTATCTAAGTATCTGACATTCATTCAAACAGCTCTTCGTTGTGTATCAAGCATTGCGCTGTTTATGACTTCAAACCTATCAACTCCTGAGATGAGGCTGGTGTGACCGAAGTGAAATGGCTGGCTAGTTAGCGCGCGCTAATAGCGTTTCAAACTTCACTCGCTCTGAGCCTTGGGGTGGTTGTTTCCCTTGCTCTGCATGGGTAACGCTGCTTCGATGTGGTGGCTGTTGTCGTTGTGTTGCTGTTTCGAGCCCCAGGAGGAGCGAGAGGGACGGAAGCTATACTGTTACACTGGCAATACTAAAGTGCCTATAAAAACATCCAATAGTCAAAGGTTAATGAAATACAAATGGTATAGAGGGAAATAGTCTTATAATAACTACAACCTAAAACTTCTTACCTGGGAATATTGAAGACTCATGTTAAAAGGAACCACCAGCTTTCATATGTTCTCATGTTCTGAGCAAGGAACTGAAACGTTAGCTTTCTTACATAGCACATATTGCACTTTTACGTTCTTCTCCAACATTTTGTTTTTGCATTATTTAAACCAAATTGAACATGTTTCATTATCTACTTGAGGCTAAATTGATTTTATTTATGTATTATATTAAGTTAAAATAAGTGTTAATTCAGTATTGTTGTAATTGTCATTATTACAAATACATTTTTGAATTATTTTTTAGTTTATTTTAAAATCGGCCGATTAATCGGTATCGGCCTTTTGGTCCTCCAATAATCGGTATTGGTATCGGCGTTGAAAAATCATAATCGGTCGACCTCTACACCAAACACACCTGTAACCTTGGCAGTTAGTGACACACACACACACACACACACACACACACACACACACACACACACACACACAAGCTGAGAGCAGTAACTTAATACCCATATGAAAACTGGCTACATACCAGCATTGGGCTCAATTCCATTTTGTTTCCTGACACTTTCTCAAAGGTTCAGTTTCAATACCGGACAGTTCAGTTTCAATACCGGACAGTTCAGTTTCAATACCGGACAGTTCAGTTTCAATACCGGACAGTTCAGTTTCAATACCGGACAGTCCAGTTTCAATACCGGACAGTCCAGTTTCAATACCGGACAGTTCAGTTTCAATACCGGACAGTCCAGTTTCAATACCGGACAGTTCAGTTTCAATACCGGACAGTTCAGTTTCAATACCGGACAGTTCAGTTTCAATACCGGACAGTTCAGTTTCAATAACGGACAGTTCAGTTTCAATACCGGACAGTTCAGTTTCAATACCGGACAGTTCAGTTTCAATACCGGACAGTTCAGTTTCAATAACGGACAGTTCAGTTTTAATACCGGACAGTTCAGTTTCAATACCGGACAGTTCAGTTTCAATACCGGACAGTTCAGTTTCACCTTAAGACAACTACTGACTTAAGTGGAACTGACCCTCATTCTACACAGAAGGAAACACCTGTAGTCTGAGAGTCCAACTCAAACAAATAGAAACCTCCACCGAGGCAGAGAAAGAAAGAGGGAAAAACTGCTGAAATAAAAGAGCCAGCTGACTCAGAGAAAAGCACTGCTTTTTTTATTTTTAGTCAAACCCATTCTCATCCCACAGAATCAACCAAGGGGATGAAACATCTGAGAGACACAGAAAGTCTGGCCAAGTTCAACAGACACACACACACACACCCACACACAGCTGGTCATATCTCAAAGCTACGTGAGTCAACTACTATACTTAAACCACCAAAAATGAGACACGCCACTTTCACATATTGTCTAGCCTGGGTTTTTGGTGGAAACACTTGTTGGTTACTTATTCTTGTTTTAACAAGCAACTCTTGCCTGCACTGAACACACCTCTCAAAATCAACAAATAGGAGCTGTCACCCTAGAGCAACAGCACTTCACCACAGCACTTTTCCACAGGTAAAGAATGAAAGCCCATTCTAATGCCTCTGTGCCATGCCATCCTCAGCAACATGCTGTAACAGGACTTGTACCAGGGCTTAAGTCCTGGAGATCAACAATACTCTGCTCTATAGAATCAGATTCAGAATTCCATCCACTGGCTCTGAAAATCCCCACTTAAGGCCTGGAAGGGCCCAGATCTCACATATGGCCTACAAAAAAAACCAAGCTGTAGGGTAGCGCTGTGTGATTGACTTTGTAGACCCAACCTTCAGTGCACAATGAGGGAAAACATTTCCATTGTAGAGGAAGAACCATTTCGCTACTGCCTATTATGAATATGAACCAGCTAACAGCATACACTTAACGGGTTATTATGATACAGTAGACTTGAGACATTTTGTGAGTTATGACATGGATCGCTGCATATGCAATGTGAGTTATTACGACACGGTCCTGCTCTGTAAACGCTGTGTGTGGTGTGTGTGTGTGATGTGTGCGCGTTAGCCACGTCAGTTCAGTATTATAACCACTATTTTCTCCTCTGCGGTTCTAAGCCTCCACGGTCCTTTATGGTCCCTTCATGTTTAATAAACTGCATCACAACCATAAACGTTCTCCGCTTACATCCTATAAAGTCCTGTTTCTGTGTGTCGTTGGCATTACAGGGAGCAGCAGGTGGTTTGGATTTTCTTCTTTCTTTTCCACACTCATCAACGACGTGTTGCGCGGTAGAGTTTACGCGCCAGACACCAGGGCCTTAGCGGCAGAGAAGAGATTCACAGTGAGTATGTTACACACTCAGTAATTAGGGAAACTTCTAAACGAATACATTCAGTCATCTTCTAGCCATTTGGGCATGCAAGTAAAGGCAGAATGAAGAGTTCTCTCTCGTGTGGTTGTTGTAAAGAACAGGACAGGGGAAGCCTGAGAATAACGGAAGAAAGGAAAGAGAGAGACAACGAGAGCGAGCAAGAAAGAGAGAGGATAGTGAACATCTGGTTGCAGTAAAGAGCAGTGCTGGGATAGGGCGGACTGACAGACATCTGCTTTCATCGTCACGTCACTCAGTCAGTAAACCCCTGCAGAGGAATGACCACTGATCTGGGGCCAGTTATGACAGCCAGACCTGCCAGAGACATGACATAACCATGGTCACAGACCAGCTCCTACAGACACACATGCCAAACATAATGTAACATACTGGTCAATCCTGCCAGATTGTTAGGAGCCCAACAAGTCAAGCACATGGAGATCAAAACAAATCTCCAGATTTAATCAGACCGTTTTCTCTCTATTGTTGAGGTCAAGCTGTTTCTGGCTAAACATGCCAACAGGTCAAAATAATTCCTCTGGGTTTAAGCAGACTTCTTTTCGGTGCGTCGATGGGTTAGCTGCCAACGTCACGAAAGCAATGTGCATGCTTCCATGGGGCAGAAGTCAGAGTGTTGTTGTGATTCTTGATGGCCAGATTACTAGCAAGATGGTATCAAGAACAAGATGAAACAATGTCTTGTTTTCAGGTGTTGACCTTGTTTTCAGGTGTTCTTGTCAATGCTAAAATGGCTCAAATTCACTAGCTAGCTAACCAACAACAGTAACAATCTACTCATTGTGCAAATGTATTTTTGTTTTCAATGAAAAAATTGGAGACAAAATATAGTTTACATGTCAACAATTTAAGCCAACCCCGTCTAGCTCCATAGCTGCGCACGCCTCGGTTTTGTTGCTAAACAATCAACCCGCCTATGAGCAAGGTACAGATTTGGCATTGACAGAATGGTGCACTGTGTCAGTGGCGTTGTAGAGAGAGACAGAGAGCTGGGTATGATACATGGGAAGCAGACAGAGATTCCTGTGTAGAGTATGTCATATAGCCCTATTCTCTCAGCAGAGATACGAGGTAATACACACTGGAGCGCACAGAGTTCTCAGTGTTCTGGGGGCATGATGGACGACAGGGACAGTTTCTGCCTCAGGCCAAGGAATCATCAACAAAAGAGTTGGAAACAAGTAGTGTTTGACTCTATAGAGTGCAGTCAAAGCATATTGCAAACGGGATGGTTCGAGCCCTCAATGCCGATTGGCTGACAGCCGTGGTATATATTTTTTTTACATTACATTTTTTTTGTTCACCTTTATTTAACTAGTCAAGTCAGTTAAGAACATACACCGGCCAAACCTGGATGACGCTGGGCCAATTGTGCACCGCCCTATGGGATTCCCAATCACGGCCGGTTGTGATACAGCCTGGATTCAAACCAGGGTGTCTGTAGGTACGCCTCTAGCACTGAGATGCAGTGCCTTAGACCGCTGCGCCAATCGGGAGCCCAGTTTAATCAACCGTATACCACGGGTAATGAAGTGTGCCTGTGAGATCTTGTGGTTTAACTTCAACCATTGATTAGCAGCACTTTAATATAGCAGCTTAATCTATCCTGTTCTATATTGTCACCAATTTTACTGTTCCATCCTCTCCTAGGCCACAACAGCATCCAGCTGCAGTCAAAGAGCTCCAAACAAAACACACTCCTCAACCCCTCCAGTACAACACACAGGCAATGAAAAAGAGAGAGGCCAGTGAGATGGAAGAGAGAGAGAGAGAGAACAGAGGGAAACACTCACATAAAACAACACAGCAGAGAGAGAGAGTGAGCGAGAGAGAGAGAGGGAAACAGAGGACAAGCTAGTATTTTATTTTTAGTCCAACCCATCCTGATCCCATAGAATAGAAAGCAAGGGAATAAAAAGGTCTGAGACAGAAAGACAGGAACTGGCCAACAGAAATGCTGAAAGGGATCTCTCAAACGTTATCTCGCTCAACACACACACACACAGCTGTCTTCTGTGTCAGAGAGGACCTCCGGAGGACGTTTTCCAGGAAGGCTTGATGGTCAGTGAAGATGCGTTGCAGAGCTGCCAATACAAACCTATTACAATCCCTTTTAGTTCTACTCACTCCAGTCCTCCTCAGCCCTGTAACACATTACTAACCCCATTGTATAACATTACAATTAATACAATTACATATACATTACAGTTACTGCTCAAATGACCCAGTCCATGACGACACGATAGCCTACTCATCACTTTAGTGAATGAGAATCCATGACATGCACTGTTAACACAAAGGCAGGATCCCATAAAGCTCTAGAGCCCTCAGCCCAATGCTGGTTTATGGTGTGAGGGCTGGCCTACTACTCTTCCTAACATCATGGCTGACCTGGAGAAGTGAAGGCATTCAGATCACACTGGGTGTTGTCCTGGTTGACACACAACCGTTTGGTGTGGGGACTGTTTAACACACACACAGGTCTGGGAGAACACTCCACAACTACTAACCCCCTGGCACTGACTCATCATGTCATGTCACTACACGGGGAAAAGGGGGAGGTTATAATGGTACCCTCTCCCTCTGTGGCCAAAGGGACCCATCTGACTCAATCATTGACAAGTCAGCGAGAGCTCAAATACCGAAGTTACGAGAGGTGGAAAAACATAAATTTTCAACCAGGAAGTTGATCACAGCTGAACCAATTCAGTAATACCAACCGAACACTGGAGCTCAAGCTCCAATGAAGTGAAGACTGCAGACTAAAGCATCGTTCAATAACGTGTACTAGAGGAGGAAGTGGCCTTACAGCCTGTCCATAGACTGTGGTGTATGTAATGGTATTTCCTCTGACAGAGCACAGTAGGACGAGGCCCACTACAGTGTGTTTATACAGGCTTGAATGCAAATCATGAGGATATGTCTCTCTGTGTGTGTGTGTGTGTGTGTGTGTGTCAGAGTTTGAGGGAAAAAGGGTAGGAGGGGTCATAGCACTAGCGACAGATGTGACAGAAAATCCCTGTTTATTTATCCTGAGCCAGTCCTCATTCAGCAGTGTGTGTGGGTTGTCACGATACCAGTATCCCGATACTACAATCCCAGATTTTCCTTGGTAAAGCAGACTTAACTTTATGATCCTTTGAAAACCTACTTTATGTCAAATATTGTAGTTATACCTTGCAAAGGTAGCCTAGCGGTTAGAGAGGCGAGCCAGAAACCGAAGGGCTGCCTGCTCAAATCCCGGGTCTGATGGGAAAGATCTGGCAACCAGAGTGTTGCTGCTATCAAATCCTAGATGCCATTGCGCCCTTGAACAAGGCACTTAATCCCCCACAACTACTGCTCCACAGGCGCCCTGTGTGGCAGCCCACTGCTCCAACCTGTACATGTGGGCGTGTCTTTCAGAGGGGTTGGGACAAAGCTGTAGTCAAATTTCAGTTGGACCTTGTTTACAATTGAGGAATAAAGTGATCTTAAATAAGGCCCAAAGCAGACATTTTTATATCAATATAAAAATATTTTCTGGGTAACAATTAAGTACCTTACTGTAATACGTTTCATTAAAATGGGCAAAAACAGCTTTTTAGCTAAAATAAACTTTCTCAAGCATGAATTTAGCTAGGACTGTCTGGGAGTGGTCAGAGGGGCGAAGGGAAAACTGAAAATGAGCTGTTATTGGCAGAGAGGTTTGGAACTCTTTGCTTTTGGTCTATTAACCAATTGACTGCATGGAGATATCGCCATGGAAAGCCCAAACTCCCGCCGATGCAAACCTGCTGATCAGAAGGTCCTGTGTAGATTGTATTTTTTTATACCAGCAACTATCAGGAAATAACACTGATCAAATGTTTTCACACTTTTACAGTGTTGTTTCATGAGCGGTTGTACAATATCCCACAAAAGACAAGGATAGGGAATTGCCTGCACTGGGCCTGAAATCTTAATAATAAACTAAATGTGACCACATAAGGACTGTTTAGGACCTTCCTTACATCTCAATACTGGTATTGTGCCAACCCTAGTGTGTGTGGGGGGTGTACAGTAAGTTCCCTTGTACATAAAAGCTGTAAAGTATAGAAGCTGGATGACAACAATAAGCTTTGTGTTTCTGTAAAATGAGCTTCCACCTGTGTGTGTGTGTGTGTGTGTGTGAGAGAGAGAGATCAATCACAGCAGGGTGTGGTCAGAGTCTAACTGTGTTTGCTCTTATGTAAAGGGTAACTTTATTAATAGCAGGGAAAGCACTTAGAGAGATAACACACAGACTGGACTACAGGTGCCAGTGTTGGGACTTCTGAGAGCACTGTTCACCTCCATGTGGTCAGCCTCTAACATGAACACAGGGAAACACTGGAGAAATGAGCTCCATCAGCAGTAGTGGGTATGGACAGAGGCACACGCAAGATGAAATGTCACAACACGACAACGCTGTGTGGTCACTAATGGAGCAGCAATCCTCTACCATTATCAGCTGTCAGTCTTGTTGTGGCTCTCTGTTTAATGTCAAATGCTTTTATTCATGTGACTGAACATGTTGTCGAGGAAACAGTACTTCTGTTATTTAGCTGCTTAGCAACAAAATAATGAAATTCCTATGTTCTGAACAGAGTAGTTGGCAGGACAATAATGTTTTCTGTACAAACCAATGATACATATACACACACACACACACACTCAGACTTGTTGCTTTATCAGTGTATCATTTCCCTGATCCACTTGTCTATTCATGGGTGACAATCCTTTATCATACCTCATGTATTATGTACAGACCCTGGCCGTGACCCTGCTCTCCGACGGTGTCTCTGGAGGAGTTGGGACATGCAGGAAACACATTTCCAATTCACACATGCTTTTTAATACCTACTTGTACATGTGTAAAATCAGACAAATACTATACCAAGAAGTGGCCTTCTCTGCGAGCCAGTGGAAAACCTCCCTGGTCTTTGTGGTTTAAACCTGTGTTTGCAATTCACTACTCGACTGAGGGACCTTTTAGATAATTGTGTGGGGCACATAGATGGGGTAAGTCATTTAGGAATCCTGTTAAAACCCCATTACATAAACACAGAGTGAGTCCATGCAAGTTGTGACTTAAGCATATTGTTACTCCTGAACTTATTTAGGCTTGCCATAACAAAGGGGTTGAACAGGTACTGACTCAAGCCCTTCCAGCTTTTCATTTTTTATTACATTTGTAAAAATGTCTAAAAACATGACAATATGGGTTATTGTGTGTAGGCCAGTGATACAACATCTAAATGTAATCCATTTTAAATACAGGCTGTAACACAACACAATGTGGAAAAAGTCCAGGTGTGTGAATACTTCCTGGAGGCACTGTTACAGAGCACAATGATGAATGAGTGAGCCCTGAGTCTAGGCACCAATCAGGATCCCTCAACACCTTGAGACAGGTCGCTGGTCCAGAAGAGAGCTCAGGGTCACAGCTATGGAAAAACCCACTCGTGTTGTCTTTGAGGGGAAATAAAAAATGGAGGACCGTGGGCGAGTTCCAGCTGTAAAACAGTCGGTCACAATAGCCAGGGTTAAGAGGTGCTGAAACACATGCTGGTGGAGACAGGCGAACACACACACACAAGTTATAGAACCTTTCCTGCTACCAAACGTCCACACCTGACAAACAAACAGCACCTGGCACAGAGAGAAAGAGAGCGAGGAAGAGAGAGAAAGAGGGAGAAACCAGTACATTCAGTGCCTGAACAGATGAAGGGGAGGAAAGAGTGTCCTGTTGTTGTGTCTTTGTAGTGGCCAGAGTGGCTGTACCAGTTCTGACGTCAACGCTCCAGGCAGAGGGAGGGATGGACAGACACAGCTGAGACAGGCCTGGAAGCCATATGACAGAACAGGGTGAGGGGAAGAGAGGCTTCAAAACACATCTGGATAGAGTAGAGAATAAATGAGAGTTATTGACGATTGATGCACTTAAAAAAAGGACACCACTGAAGAAAAGGAGAGTGTGTTACACACATTATACACTGTTGACGAACAACAGTCAAAATAATGTATTTACGGGAACAGCAGAGCAGTTGTGTAATACAGCCAGCTATACACTTGAAACAATGTTTTTTCTACATTCTGGTATTTGTTTGTTTGTTTCTGTCTTCATCCCAAATGGTATCAATTTGAACATCTGGACATTTAGGTTTGTCTACTTGTGTCTTTCACTAAAAGACAATAGAGTTCTAGAAAAGTGATAAGAGAACAAAGTAGCCTGAACCCTTGCTGAACTAACACAAACCCTTCAATGAGCGGTGTGTGTGTGACAGTGAGTATGATAAACGCGAGAGAAAACTGTGACACTGTAGTGATTGTGGAGACATCTACATGTTAATCATTTAGCAGACGCTCTTATCCAGAGTGACTTAAAGTAATGAGTTCATACATTTTCATACTGGTCCCCCATGGGAATTGAACCCACTACCCTGGTGTTGCAAGCTACATGCTCTACCAACTGAGCTACACGGGACTAGATGGAAGTAGACCGACTCCCTCACTGGCTCCTACCCCAGGGACAGGCCATCCTGGAGGGGATTAAATCGTGCTCATCTCCCCTGGGCTGGGTAAAGCCCCAGATTACACACTGGTCAGCATCCCTTCTAGGTCTGTCAGCCTGGCTCTGGTACTCCAACCACAGATAGAACCAGGGATGAGTGAGTGTGTGTGTGTGTGTGTGTCCCTGCCGGATGATGACACAAAGTTGGTGTGCCCGCATCTGGACTGGATGATGGCAGAACACTTAGTTAAACCTTGTGTATTATCCATACAATGTGTGTAGGTACTACGTAGTCTCACCGTAAAAGACCATCTCCCCACTGACAGAGTATGACAAGACAGACATGGATTCAGAAAAGAGACAGGAGAGAGAATGTTCAGGAGAGAGAATGTTCGGTAGAGAGAATGTTCGGTAGAGAGAATGTTCGGTAGAGAGAATGTTCGGTGGAGAGAATGTTCGGTAGAGAGAATGTTCGGTAGAGAGAATGTTCAGGGAAGAGAATGTTCAGGGAAGAGAATGTTCAGGGGAGAGAATGTTCAGGAGAGAGAATGTTCGGTAGGCAGAATGTTCAGGAGAGAGAATGTTCGGTAGGCAGAATGTTCAGGAGAGAGAATGTTCGCTAGGCAGAATGTTCAGGAGAGAGAATGTTCGGTAGGCAGAATGTTCAGGAGAGAGAATGTTCGCTAGGCAGAATGTTCAGGAGAGAATGTTCGGTAGGCAGAATGTTCAGGAGAGAGAATGTTTGGTAGGCAGAATGTTCAGGAGAGAGAATGTTCAGGAGAAACAGGGATAGAAAGACATAGGCAAGGCACCCTCACTCTCTACAACTATACATGTTTAGATCCAACCCTTAATCCTACAGCTCTCACAGGCTTATACCACTAGACTGGTTCTACTGGACTGTCTCCAAACACAGACACACACTAGGATTTAATACTTACATCAAAAGAAAGGGGGGGGAAATGGCTTTCCGTTTACTTTAAGTCTTACAATACAGTACAGCGTCACGGTTCAGCCATCCTACGTCAGCTTAAAATCAATTTCCGATGAGACAGATTAGGAGTTTTTTCCTGTTAGGAACAGGAAATGTCACATGACAAAGTCAAAAGATTAGCATGGAAGTGAGAGAAAAAGTCATTGGGGTCACTTCTCCCTTTTACCAGTGGTGACGGTTGGGTTTCTTTTCCACATTGTGACCCATTGTACACACACACACACACACAGCTCTTTCTAACTCCATGTCTCCTGGCCTCACTTCACTCCATGCTGTCATTGCCATCTCTAAAGGGACAAAAGACAGTCAGGACGTTTTGAGAATACACAAATCCTTTCCCACCAATGGAAGCAGCCAGACGGGGTTCTAAAATGCAACCAGGGACCAATGACAGAATGGAGGGAGCAGCAGAGCCATGGCTCTGGGGGGCAATGGGAGAAAGAGTCCATGTGGGCATCTCACGCTACCTCAGACCCCCCAGGGTGGGTGAGAGGGGGATCCAGAACATGCCTGGGCACAGAGGGGTGAGAAGGGGATCCAGGCCATGCCAGGGTACAGAGGGGTGAGAGGGGGATCCAGAACATGCCTGGGCACAGAGGGGTGAGAAGGGGATCCAGGCCATGCCAGGGTACAGAGGGGTGAGAAGGGGATCCAGGCCATGCCAGGGTACAGAGGGGTGAGAAGGGGATCCAGGCCATGCCAGGGTACAGAGGGGTGAGAGGGGGATCCAGAACATGCCTGGGCACAGAGGGGTGAGAAGGGGATCCATAACATGCCAGGGTACAGAGGGATCCAGGCCATGCCAGGGTACAGAGGGGTGAAAGAGGGATAACATCACGTTACCTCGTTTCCCCACTACTGTAGGTCAACAGGAGGAGAGAAGGAGCCCCTTAACCCTCGTTCTGGTCCGTGTGTGTGTGCGTGTGTCGTTGGAATGTGAAACCAGTTGGACAGATGGGCGTACAAGACTAAGAAAACAAGGTTCACAACATGAACAACAAATTAGAGCCACATCAGTGTTCCTCCCTACTATGTTATATCCATTACTTTAGAGAGCACTTTCATCTCAATCGATCAAAAACACTTAAAGTTATCATTACCATTAGGCAGGTTTGTGTGTACTATAGGCCACAGTGTGCACACAGTAGAGACGCAGTACAGTAGCTGTCTAAACTTAGACAGAACCCAGACCTGCTGTCATGTCCTTCAGCAAGAGTGATTCCATGACAAGAATCAGACACAAAAGTCCTTGAGAAGCACACAGGCAGAGACACGCACTCCACATGACAGCGTGTGAGAGATGAGAGGGGCGAACAGGCAAAGACATATACATCTATAAATATCAGAGAGGGATAAGGGGAGGAATGTGACCGCTTTGGTGTGTGTGTGTGTGTGTGTGTGTGTGTGTGTGTGAGAGAGAGATAGTGGCGATCAGCAGGGCATCTGAATGTGTGTGTGTGTGTCTAGGCAGTCTTGTAGTGTGTGTGTGTCCTAAGCTTTCTGAAAAGGAAGGCCCTAACACTGCCTACACTCCAATTAACCTTCAATAAGGTTTGACACACTTTCCATATTAAAATAGCCCACACAACTCCCTACTCAAAGACAAACCCTCTACATCCGTTTCTAACAAATGACAGAAATTGGCTTATTATGTGGTAGACTTAAAGGAGCTAGATGTAGCATTTTTGCATTGTACCAATGCACAATCACAATCTGAAAATGAAGACTTTTGATTTGACAACAAAGGCCAGCTTCTGTTATCAAGATGGGAAAACTGCACCCTCCCTCTATAACATGGGCTTCACTAAAAGGCCTGGTCATGTCCTAATCAAGCACACCGAACAATGGCAGACTGGCGCAAGCGGCCAATGTAGACATCGCTCTGTCATTTCCTGGTTGCTAAAATTCTACACGCCTCGCTCAATTTCAGTTTATGTGAGAAAAAATGCACTGAATAGCGTTGGGAATAATTGCACCATCTAAATCGATGCGAAATAACAATAACAACAAATATTATTAATATTCACAAATATTGTTTATATTCAACCTAAGTGTTGTTCAAATTTCCCTATAGCTCCCACATGGGTGAGACATTCTACATGTAGCGCCTTGAAAGAAATAGTTCTCCCTTAAATCACACTCAGAAGTCTCCATAAAAAGTAGTCTACGGTTAAGAGGAGTCCATTTCCCACGCCATCTGTGGTGTCGTTGATCTAGCTAGATGCATGAGGAGAATGAATGGGAAAGATAGGCACTATTTAATTCCATCTAATTACATGGTGCCAATTTCAGCATAGCTCCAAAATAATTCCATGTTCATTAAGCAGATTCTTTTTTCTTTACCCAACTTGGGCCTATAGACAACATATCATTGAGTATAGCCCATGTGGGAATTAATCCAACAACTCTGGTATTGACAGCATCCTGTTCCATGCCTACTGAGCCATCAGAAGCGACAGACGTTGTTATTGTGTTGGTTGAAGTTCAGGCGTGGCAGTGACCTGTTTTTGAGGGCTGAAGTGCTAACAGGGATAAACTACTTGACTTTGCTTTAACCTAACTCTTGATTCACTCGGGTGTTTCCCTCCAGAAAGAGAGAAAGGCTGACCACTGACCATGCCACTACAATGAACTCTGACCCTCAGACAAACTCAGGAACATGTGTCCGCACGCACATACAAACACACATGCCCTTCCCTAAATGTCAAGCACCAAGCAGCTAGGGGCCCTTCTTGTTGCCATTCTATTGCGCCTGACGAGTAACATGATTCATTCCCCATGCAGAGATTCTGTACGCAGACCGGCACCCAGAGCAGGGTATGGGCTAGCTTTAGCATAGCAACAGTGGCTTTGTGTCTTTACAAAATCATTCTCGTAGCATAAATGCCTACCTCAGCACTAAATGACCCTAGACTTGCTTAGTGAAAGCACAGACTATGCTCAGTATAATATTTCAATAATAAGAACTGTCATAACGAGCCTATTTTAATATATGATCAAAGTGTGTGTATATATATGTGTATGTGTGTGTGTGTGTGTGGGGGGGGGGTTATATAACCTAAGGCAGGCATTTAAAACATGCCAGTGCTTCTCTTGGACACTAAAGCTCCCCTGTGTAACCACATTCCAGTCTTCTCTCTCACAGCTTGTCTGGAACTTCCTGGCTTCACTAACCTCTTAGTTGGGCTTAAACACCACCACAGATAGACTGATGTAGGGCCAGGTGTTTTCCCATTAGGAGCGGCAGGTAGCTTTGACTAGTGTTTCCTAACTCCAGACCTCCAGTACCCCCAACAGCACACGTTGTTGATGTAGCTCTGGACAAGCTCAGCTGATTCGCTGCAGGACCGGAGTTGGGAAACACTAGACTGAAGGATGGAAATGGAGAGGCTGGCCAGCAACTGGAGGTGTTGCCAGACCCAGTTGGAATCCCAGGTTCTATGGGAAAATCTGTTGGGGACTATAAACCTCCACCCTGGGAGAATGAGGTTGTGTTATAACTATAAGCCTCCACCCTGGGAGAATGAGGTTGGGTTATAACTATAAGCCTCCACCCTGGGAGAATGAGGTTGGGTTATAACTATAAGCCTCCACCCTGAGAGAGTGAGGTTGGGTTATAACTATAAGCCTCCACCCTGGGAGAATGAGGTTGGGTTATAACTATAAGCCTCCACCCTGGGAGAATGAGGTTGGGTTATAACTATAAGCCTCCACCCTGGGAGAATGAGGTTGGGTTATAACTATAAGCCTCCACCCTGAGAGAATGAGGTTGGGTTATAACTATAAGCCTCCACCCTGAGAGAATGAGGTTGGGTTATAACTATAAGCCTCCACCCTGGGAGAATGAGGTTGGGTTATAACTATAAGCCTCCACCCTGGGAGAATGAGGTTGGGTTATAACTATAAGCCTCCACCCTGGGAGAATGAGGTTGGGTTATAACTATAAGCCTCCACCCTGAGAGAATGAGGTTGGGTAATAACAGTTTGGGCTACGAGGTGGTATTTAGTATCATGTGGTATCTGAGGTTTATTAAAACTGTCTCTCGGGTGTATTGCCTCAACCAGTGAGTAGAGTATGTGGCATCACAGGCTGTGTAAAGAGTTAATAAGGTGGGGTATCCGATAGAGGTTTAATTAAGCGGGCTTTCTGTTAAATAACAAGTTGAATCTGGTCTTTGGTATTAGGGAGTGAATATGCTATATGTCAAGTAGCAGACCTATACCAGCTGGAGCATTTGCCTTTCAGTATCATTATGATGACTGATTCCATCAAGGTCAGCATGTAACCTACTGTCTGTTACTCATCATACATACTCTATATACTGTCTAACTCGCGTGTGGTGTATGTGTGTTACACTGGGGCGCAGGACACAGCAGAGAATTTTGAGGGGAAGAACTAGGCTACAGTCATTCTACAGCTGTTGGTGAATAAGTCCTCCTCAAAAGGAACGTGGTCATGATGTCTGGTGTTTTAGTAGATGAAGTCAGACAAAGAAAAGATTGTTAAACTGTACTTCCTCTTGACTAAGTTTTACACTGCTGGGAGGAAATTTAATTAGGATTCACCCAGGATTTTGGCATGGGATGTAGATTCAAACAAAAAGAGTTGTGTGGTGTGTAAAAGCCAGGAGGAAATTCATCAACCTGACAAGGAATGTTTCCTGAAGTGGTCAACTCTGTTTCCCCAACAAGCTGCTGAAGAAATGTAAATTAATCCAAATATTTGCCTTTTGGTAAAATAATATAAATACAAAACAGGGATACAGTTCCCTGGCAGATTCTAAAACATTCACACACTACTAGTAGGCAAACAATAAGGTAGTTTGCTGTGATTAAAAAGTTAGCGTTATAGCAGTTTGTTTACTCAGTGGATTTCCTCCATATCGGTGCAGCAGGAGGGCAAGTATCTTTGCAATCGTGACGTAGCTGCCTGGCTGGCACAAGGCAGCAAAACATGCCAAAGTGAAAGACAAGCATCAGCACGAAAAGGTACGAACATGTATGCATGCACTCACTCAGTAAAATATGCTATTTAAAAAATAAATAATCGAATATACAATTGTCAGCTTCAACATACATCCCTACCCTCAAAATAAGATAGTGTGTGGGTTGTGGAGAGTCAACAATTAGGCTATCAAAAAGGGAATTGATTTCACGTTCATCTTTGAGGACTAGAGACAGAAGGATTCGGCTTGTGTGAAGGTTAGTCGTTGCCGCTCCCGCCCCGAGGTCCAAATGTCGTTATGAAGCATGCTTTGAAGCCCCCCACGCCACAGGCGCCCCAACTCGCGCAGATGGTCAGTGCGTTGCTGGAAATCGATCACATATGACAGGACTCACGTCCGTAGAATAACCGAATTAGCATAACTTCAAACCTAACTCAAACACACGCCATGTGTTTACTCGACAGTGGCTCCTCTTGTTTTTACCAATACTATGTGACAATCTGTTATGAATTAATTCAAATATGAACAAACCCGTTAGCTATCTTCAAGTAGCTTACTGCGTTGGGTTTAAAGTAACACTTTCTCATGATTAATTAAAATGCCTCGTTTTATTAATGGCTGCATTTTGTTACAAAACTTATTATGCTGTACACACAGCATAAAGATACACGTATTACTTTTGAACAATTAACCTAACTACTATATACAAAGACTGACCAACGATTTATAAACATCCTTAGGACTGACTGGGGAGACAAAAAAAATGCTTCAACAAAAATACGTCAAATCAAAGTAGTGTCAAATGCACGACAACCAAAAAAAACATCACAATCACACTTACGGATTTTGATTTTCTTGTGATCGAACTTGATGACAGCATTGTGTAAAGTTTCCAGGCGCACTTGAATCCTGCAGGATCTTTGAAATACCATTCCAGCCTCCATCTCGATCCCCAGAAATATGTCGCTTGCATTTCGTGATAGGTCAGAAAGTTGGTGAAGTATGTTTATCATTGTATGAGAGCAAACCTCATCCAAGGCTGTAAATAAAACAGGCTTCCGAAGTTTTCGTCCATCCACCACTATGAAAGACCCATCTTCTTCACCCAAAGTTTTGCCATCCCTCCTGGGCAACCGAGACAAATGCCGCGGCTCCACTATTCTTTGGTGGAACGGCATTTTTTACGAATTCCAGGGAAGACAAAACAATAAAACTTCGGTCACAAGGTCTCTACATTAAACCTCAAGAAACAGATGCAATGCCGCTATTGTTTGTGAAGCTTCATGATCCTGACATCCCGCCATATTTTTCAAAGATGCGAAATTCCGCTGTACGGAGACGTTGCTCCCAAAGTCTATTCAAATCCAACGAGAACCAGCATAGAAAAACAACTCGCGGAGCAAAGTAGGGGGAAAGTACGAGTAAAACACGGAAAAGTACAACCACCTGTGGCAACTGGAGTCTGATTTCTGTATCTGGAAGATGTGGAAGAAACGTTTACCTGCCTCCCCTGCTGCCAAGGCAGGACGGAAAATCCGGACTGGATTCCCTGTACAATGTGAAGTACAACAGTATTTATTTTCCACGGAAATGTGCATAGGTTTTTGCCCGTTTCAAAGATGAATGTGAAGATAGACATTGGACACTATTAAAACTGTAAACATTCTCGGAACATTGTTTCACTCACATACTGTATGTCCAGGGCTATTGTAGGCAATATTCCTACCATTGCACAATCTGGTTTCCCTAGAAGGTTGGACCGCAAACTCACATCCAACAATAATTCCAAGGCTATTGTTGATAAGAGTCATCCAGATTTGTCTGAGTCCACAGAAGAAGTTAAATATCTGGACTGACTTTAGACAGGCAGCCCAATTCTGATATTTTTTTTCCCACTAATTGGTCTTTAAACCAATCATATCAGATTTCTTCAGATCAGATTTTTTTCAGTGCAGATCTGATTGATCAAAAGACCAATTAGTGAAAAAAAATATCATAATTGGGCTTCCGGAGTAAACGCAGCCTATACTGAGGAGCGCAATGTCCAGTTGGCAGTTGGCAATCATTCCTATCACTATTTAAACTTGAGTTGTGTCCACCTCATCCGCCCCCTTGTGGTTTCAAGCAAACATAACAGCATAGTGAACCATCTTATTTTTGACTGGCACTATGGTAGATCAAGTTGCCATACTAGTTCATGGTATATTGCCAAATGTCGACTTTAATTCTAAATCAACCAACAAACAATGTTCAATGCTATGTATTCAACATCAACATGACTAATTGTGCAAAAGTTGCCAACCCAACAAGACAGGATTTCACAGGCTTACTCTGCACTTCTCTTTCCTGGTGACATTTCTATCTATGTAGCAATTTCCTAGTTGAATATGGAAAGAATGCCTGAATGGCTCTAATGTTAGTCACTTCCCCTCCTGTATCCTCCCTACAGTAAAGGAGGTTTAGCTGGAATACAGAATGTGGATGACGCATCTGTCACCAGACCAGAAACATGCTCCAAGGCCAAACCCAATGAGCGCCATAAAATACCAATGTACTGGGTGACAATAACACAACTCCGGTGGCCTCGTTTATAACCAATGCGTAAATTTAATACAACATATCTGCGTGCGCCATTTCTGTAAAAAAAAACTGCGCAACCACAAAATACCCATGTTTACCATTCTAAATCAGAGCTGTCGTAAAACTGCGCGAGTGAACGAGCATTATAACTATGCCTGATAAACGACGATCATTCAACTTTTATGGTGACAATAACGCCCTTATTTGCTGTATACTTTGGAAGTATTGGAATTAGGCCAAGACGGTGATGGTGAACTTGATCAAATATCTGTGGAGGTGTTTGGGAGAATGTTCTTTTGCAGTGACATTTGCTGTATCTGAAAGACAAAATCAATTGCAGATTGTCGTTGGACCTGTGACCAGATCGATTGAATGCAATGTTTTGCATTCACTTTTTCCCGAACCTAAATATGCTGCACAATCTGAAACATTGTCTACTAAATATATAAATTTAAATCAGAAAATAAACAGAAATGGCATTGACAAAATTATTGGCACCCTAGACTTAATATTTGGTAGCAGTCTTTGGTCAAAATAACTGCAATCCAGTGCTTCCTATAGCCATTGGTGGGCTTTCTGCACCTCTTTACTGGCATTTTGGCCCACTCCTCTTGTGCAAACTGCTCCAGTTCTCCTATTTTTGAAGGGTGCCTTCTCCCAACTGCTGTTCTCAGATCTCTCCACAAGTTTTCAATGGGATTTGGATCTGGACTCACTGCTGGCTACTTCAGAACAGTCCAGCATTTTATCTTGAACCCTTCCTGGGTGCTTTTGGAAGTGTGTTTGGGGTCATTGACCTGCTGAAAGACCCATGACCATCGATGGAGAACAAGCTTTCCAACATTGTGCTCCTAAAATCTAATTTCAAAATCAAATGTATTTATATAGCCCTTCTTACATCAGCTGATATATCAAAGTGCTGTACCGAAACCCAGCCTAAAACCCCAAACAGCAAGCAATGCAGGTGTAGAAGCACGGTGGCTAGGAGAAACTCCCTAGAAAGGCCTAAACCTAGGAAGAAACCTAGGGAGGAACCAGGCTATGAGGGGTAGACAGTCCTCTTCTGGCTGTGCCGAGTGGAGGTTATAACAACATGGCCAAGATGTTCAAATGTTCATAAATGACCAGCAGGATCAAATAATAATAATCACAGTAGTTGTCGAGGGTTCAACAAGTCAGCACCTCAGGAGTAAATGTCAGTTGGCTTTTCATAGCCAATCATTGAGAGTATCCCTACCACTCCTGCGGTCTCTAGAGTTGAAAACAGCAGGTCTGGGACAGGTAGCACGTCCGGTGAACAGGTCAGGGTTCCATAGCTGCAGGCAGAACAGTTGAAACTGGAGCAGCAACACAGCCAGGTGGACTGGTGACAGCAAGGAGTCATCATGTCAGGTATTCCTGAGGCATGGTCCTAGGGCTCAGGTCCTCAGAGAGAACGAAAGAGAGAATTAGAGAGAGCATACTTAAATTCACACAGGACACCGGATAAGACAGGAGAAATACTCCAGATATAACAGACTGGCCCTAGCCCCCCAACACATAAACTACTGCAGCATAAATACTGGAGGCTGAGACAGGAGGGGTCAGGAGAGTGTGTCCCCATCTGATGATACCCCCAGACAGGGCCAAACAGGCAGGATATAACCCCACCCACTTTGCCAAAGCACAGCCCCCACACCACTAGAGGGGTATCTTCAACCACCAACTTACCATCCTGAGACAAGGCCGAGTATAGCCCACAAAGATCTCCTCCACGGCACAACCCAAGGGGGGGGCGCCAACCACCTTAGTATTCCCCTGATTTCATGATGCCATTCACACTTTCAAGGCACCCAGTGACAGAGGAAGCAAAGCAACTCCAAAACATCACTGAACTGCCTCCATGTTTGACTGTAGGGAAGGTGTTCTTTTCTTTACAGAAAACCAAATGAAGCCTTTAAACATAGAGATAGATGGTGTGCTTTACCAAAAGCTCTATTTTGGTCTCATCTGTCCACAGGAAATTCTCCCCGAAGGATTTTGGCTAGTTCAAGTGTGTTTTGGCAAATTGCAGTCAGGCTTTCTTATGTCTCTCTCTCTGCAGTGGGGTCCTCCTGGGTCTCCTACCATATAGTCCTCCTGGGTCTCCCTTTCATTGAGTTGGCAACGGATTTTGTGAGATGAAACGATCGTACCTTCTGTCTGAAGGGCAGCTTGAATCTGTGTGGTAGTTGATCGCGGTACTTTCTCCACCATTCCAACGGTACAATCTTCCATCAAGTTCTCTCTTGCGGCCACGTCCGGTGCGGCTGGCTACAGCGGCTTGGGCCTTAAACTTCTTGATAACATTACGTACGGTGGAAACAGGAACATCAAGGTCTCTGGTGATGGACTTGTTGCCTTGAGATTGTCCATGCTTGGCTACAATCTTGTGTCTGACCTCTGATAATCCTCTAGTTTTCTTTCTTCCTCCATGCTCAATGAAGTACACAGTGACACAAAACAGGAGAAGGAGTCCTTTTCTCTGTTCAAATGAGTGATGTTTATATTGCAGGCACCAACTCACTCATGAGTTCAATTCCAAAGTAAAGAAGAATCACCTGTTTGAAATCTAATTATTTCTAACTACTTCTAGAAGGTGCCAATAATATTGTCTGGGCCGTTTTAGGATTTATTTGTGGAATAAGCTAACATTTAGTCAGTTATTCCTATTTGTTTTGTTTAACTGCAAATCTAAGACATACATGTTTAATTTCAAGCAGGCTTTCAATTTCAACAGTTCTGGAAGAAATGGGGCATTTATTTGAAAAAAAGTGCAAGGGTGTCAATATTGTTGGCCACGACTATGTATTTATGAATATAAATTAAGAAATGTCACATTACGTTACTCAGATGTAGCCTACAAATGTCAATGGAAAAGCTGAACTGTCTGTTCTACCATTAAACTGCACATAGAGCAAAAAAACTTTTTAAAAGCCTGTTTGAAATAGCTCATCTATTTACTGTGAAGTGGGTCACTTAAATGAGAGATCGGATACCATTTTTCCAAACTTGTAGACTATTTTCTAAAGTAGCCTATGAAAACCATCTCAGTCAGAAAAGGTGAGGAATTTATCCTGCAACGATCATGGAAATTAATTAGGAAATAATTCTAATTAATTTTGAATGCAAAGATAACTCCACTCTTCTCACTGATAGCATGTTATATTTAGCTAGGCCTGCCTGTTCTTTTATTATGAATAGGAGTATCATCCTGAATTCCCCATTTGCACAAGACTACTTTTGCCTTGTTGCAATGCAAGACTTTGGGAGGGAGGATAAGCACATTCTCAACTCAGATTTCATTTTTATAAATGACACATTTTGCATGAAAACTGGCACACATGTTTTGGGACAGAGTGTACACAACGTTTATAAAATGATAATTTCTAAAAGATTGCAAAAGAAACATCTGTAATGAGACTGATGAAGGTCTACTACATCATCTTAACACCTGGACTGTAACAAAAAGTAGAACAAAATTTACCTCAATTTAACATTTACATTGTAAAAAATAAAACACGTGAGAAGAAATTCAGGTAATAGAGAGGAGCATAAATGTAATCGAGGTTAAATATATGCCCAGATTCTTCAAACTCATACAGTCAAAGCAATACAAACATGGATGAGCATTTTTCCACATTTCATTGTCTTTCAGTTTACACTTGAGTTAGACTTTTTGGGGAAACAATATACATAATCTCATTCACCATACTACAGTGCATCACTTCTCAACCCATTGTCCCCCCCCCCATCTCTCGAACCCACACTTAAAATCCATTTATAATTATTTACATACAAGGCTTGAACAATCTGTATCATTAGGCTACTAGTTGGTGAGCAAAAGTACTTTAAACAAATGAACAAGGAGGAACATCCAACTAGGAGAGGGAGTCGGGATTAGAATCAGGCCTACCGATAAGACAGAGTCTGACCCGTGTTGACACTGTACAACTCATTTGAAAGGAGACTTGGTCATCCATCAGAAACCAAACAGGATTCATCGAAAAGTCTTTCAAAAGAAGAACTCATCAACAAACCCTGGTGGCCATCTGACTTCAAGTGAAACACAAAACATGCAGATGTAAGGTAGGTGAACAGTCTGAACAATACCAAATAATGCCAGCAAAATAAACTCAGAAATCATAAGCGTTAAAACAGCTGAGCTCAATAACTGATTACTCTCAGAGCATTACTCTCAACCAGAGACATGAACGACCAGAGAGCTAGACGTGACCAGAGAGCATTACTCTCAACCAGAGACATGAATGACCAGAGAGCATTACTCTCAACCAGAGACATGAATGACCAGAGAGCATTACTCTCAACCAGAGACATGAATGACCAGAGAGCATTACTCTCAACCAGAGACATGAATGACCAGAGAGCATTACTCTCAACCAGAGACATGAATGACCAGAGAGCATTACTCTCAACCAGAGACATGAATGACCAGAGAGCATTACTCTCAACCAGAGACATGAATGACCAGAGAGCATTACTCTCAACCAGAGGCATGAATGACCAGAGAGCATTACTCTCAAACAGACATGAATGACCAGTTTATTAGCGATAGTTCAAAGCCATATTTGAGATGACAAACCTGAATCAATCCATCAAATGACATAAATACAGCCAATATTGTGCTTGGCTGTGGACTTCTGAAAGATAAAATGCTATCGAGATGTAACAGTGAAATGACCAAAACAAAAGGCAAAAATCTTCTTGGATTGTCAGCTGTCAGCGCGTATGTATGAGTCAAATCAAATTAGTGACAAACTCAACACACAATTGCCAATAGAGGAAAGTGTCCAGTCTCCCTCTGAACAGACATGTGGTATGTCCCAATACTCTTTACTGGCTTGCCCTCTTATAGGGATAGACCGATAGGTGAAAATGATAAGGATGGAAACCTGTCATGTCCTGAGACCAGCGGCCATAAAGAAAAGCAAGCATCTAAACAGGGGCCATTACATTCAGCCATGTGACCAGTTCTCCTTGAGAGGATAGTCGGGAGGCCGAACAATTATCATTTGTACCCTGCAAATTGACTGCAAGAATCCAAAACAGTTAAAGCATTTGACAAAAACAGAATCATTTTAAACCTTGATTACATTGGCATATGTGATCGTATCCCTTTTTATTTCTTTGTGGGAATACTTGGGAACAGATTTCCTAAATTAAAAATCACTTTGAGCTGATTTCCTGTTGATTTTAGTCTGTCCTACACCAGAAAAACTTAGGGGACCAAAATATATATATATATATATATATATATATATTTCTTTAAATCACCTGCAGGCCACCGATTTGGGAACCCTGATCTAACGACTAAAGAGACATGTCTCCTGAAGCAGGGAGGCCACTGGAGATGAAATACACCCAAATATTATACAGACACAAAAATGATCCTACTCTACAAGAAAGGGCAAATAAATATTTATTAAATCCTTTTTAGACAATCACCTTTTTTCAGCATTCCATTTCGAGATGCCCAAATTTACAAGGCCTCAACCATACTTTCCAATGTACATGTCATATCCCCTCTTCCACCACCAATAACCCTTCCCCACTTCTCAATGATCCCTCGTTCAGTAGAATAGAACCCAATCTACCCCTAGCCCCTTCTCCCTATGCACTTGTGGAGATGTGTAAAGTTTGCACAGATAAGCCGTATTGCTTATGCCTATAATCCAACCCTCTCAGATCCCAGTAGGGTGTAGGTGGTAGGGGCTAGGCGTTCATGTGGATCTGGGTGTAGCTCTTTCCGCAGCAGTATTGCCACTACAGGATCGATTGACTGTGTTCAGTTGAGTGTGTTACTCAGTGTTGGTCTATAAGGGACTCCTGCTATAGTACAAAGGCATGGTGCTGTAGTGTGTCACTCTGTTTGGACTCTGTCCAGGACTTCTCTCATTGGACAAAACCCTGTATGAACTTCAGCTCTGTGTTGACCCATGGTGGGCTTGAAAAATGTAAACTCCGGTTAAGAAGCGTGCGTCTCAGTCAGATAGAAGCACAGCCATAACAATGACATGACATGACAGAACATAGACTGTGGGTTAGATGACCTTTGTGCAGGGAAGACAGACATTAATACAACAGAGTCCTAGAGGTGGTCTCAGAGAGAAAAGACAGGTCGGCAAATAGACTACAGCGTTAACCCCCCCCCCCCAAACTCCGACGAGGTGTATGCACACACACAACAAACAGATAGAAGTTCCCATCTCCAAACTGAGTCTGACATTTCTGTCACCCTCTGGTGGTCTTGTCCAGAACAGATCCTCTCACCCCCCCTCCCCCTCACTTAACATACAGACACAAGCCACCCTCCCCCAGTCCATCTCCAGGCTTATCTGGTGTAGTAGACTCTGTAGTAGACGCTCTTGGACCTCCAGAGAGAGTAGGAGTTGTCGAACTTGAGCAGGTAGACTCCACGGCCGGGGTATTGGTGACTGCCAGCGTAGACCTCCTCGTGACAGTCCCGCCGGTACACCGGCACTATCTCATCCACCTGGGGCTTCCCTGCCCCCTTCTTAAGCTTCACCCCCTCCCTGGGAGGCTCCCCTGAAGATGGAGGGAACACAGACCGTCAGGAGAGCTGTCTGTAGCTACTGAATATTCATCATGTCTGAGGTAGCATTCAAGATGTGTGAAAGGACCGTACACATCAACAGTAAGGAGGAAACATGCAAAAAGAACATCAGCCGTAACAAACAAGCAGGAATAACCCCATTAAGAAGGTGAGGACTAACTAAATGGTTATATTAAGCTAGGACAGTCATCTCAGTAGAAATGCATCCTGGGTCTCACTAAACAACACGTAACATCCTATTAGAACACAAGCAGCCTATCTAACAGTGCTCCACCTCACCTTCCTCATCAT
This sequence comes from Oncorhynchus nerka, assembly GCF_034236695.1. Lineage (NCBI taxonomy): Eukaryota > Metazoa > Chordata > Actinopteri > Salmoniformes > Salmonidae > Oncorhynchus > Oncorhynchus nerka. Next base: position 28,582,006 of record NC_088408.1, read on the forward strand.
CGTCTTCGTCACTTGACTCGCTGACGTGCACGCTGACCGAGGCGTTGGTGGCATCAGTCCACTCGAAGAGGACCCCGAAGCCGATGTCGTAGTGGTCCGTGGCGAACTCCCAGAAAAGGTAGGAGCCCTCCTCGTGGGTGGGCACGCGCACAGTCACCACCTCGCCACGCCCCACCGTGATCACACTGTCCACGTCCTGTCGGATCTTCTCCTTGAAGTCCTTGATCTGGGGCCGCGTCCACATGGAGGGAGCCGCGATGACCGGGGAAGAGTCTGCTGGACGGAGAAGGGAAAGTGGGGGGAGGAAGGTATCAGAGGGGTGTGTAACTATAACAGGCAGATTGGGCACCACGTACATACATTTCTCAGGTAGAAATTTTCAGAAAAAGACTAATCTGATTCAGTGAGGATAAAAACATATTTAGTTTTAAAATCCTACTCTTGAGTAGTCTCAAATAAAACTTCCTTTCTCAATTAGAGTGGCATCTTAAGAAACTCGATGCAGTAATGGCTTTCGGACAACACTGGCATACTGTCTCCTTGTTCTATCCCGCATGAACAGAATAGAAAGAGATACTCTGCTGTTACAGATTAATGAATTCCATGGCTTGATTCCAAACCAGAAATTGGCCTCCTCTGTCCTTGAGAACTCCCTCATCAGAGACCTGAAAGAACTGTATCAATGAGAGCACAATGGGCAGGAACTCCTCTTAGCCAATCGGAGGGTTAGGGTGGAGTCATTCACCTATCCCTTACACCTATGCATCCCTTTCTGACGCCCAAGGACAGAGTGTAAGGTATCACACATTTACAGGTTGAATGCAGCTATACCGGTTGGAATGCAGCTATACCGGTTGGTCTGTGGGGTGTGAGTGCTATGCAAGGACAACACAGGAAGGTCCCTCACCCCTATCCACACTGCACCAAAATATGTGGCTCCCGCATCAGCCTTTACAGCCATCTGAAGAACCACAAATAGAAAAACGCATTGAGGACAATCATACTCGACACGGGTGATCGCTGATGATACCTGGCCGGTGTGTGTGCACGTGTGTTGGTACCTGGTCGATGCGTGCGTGTACCCATGGGTCCATTCTCAGTGGCCTCGTCGGCAGGCTCGAGGGGTTCTGGCTCTTTGTCCATGCTCTCAGAGTGGGAGTCTGACTGGCCGTTGAGCATGGGGACCTCCTCTCTAGCCGGGGGAACTGCAGCTAAAGGCTCAGTTGTGACCTCCAGGGTAGCCTGCACCACCGCATCCTCCTGCTGCTTCTGTAAGGCTGCCTGGAGGGGAAGGATGACGGTCAATGACTTGGAAGACAACATGATTAATAGATTTCTGTATAATCGCCACATTGTATTCTCCTCATGAAAATAAAAAGGTACGCCCTGGTTGACATCTCTAATGAGAGACGTAAAGGAGCAACAACTTAATGAACACTTAAAATGGCTTAGTACTGCTTATTACCTTATATCTGAAAAAGATGTGTTGAGGTGTGGAGTGCATAGGACATTGTGGGGGGTGTGTACCTGTTGCTGAGCCAGCTGGACTTGGTAGAGCTGCTGCATGTACTGTTGGTAGTGTTGTTCCTGCAGCTGGCGTATGAGACCCAGCTGCTGCTCAGGGCTCTCTGGATACTGTTGGGCAGCATATTGCTGAAACTGCACCGCTGTCTGGGCATTCAATGCTGCCATGATCTGCTGTCTGCAGACAGGGAGGGGGAGGATGGAGGAGACCATCAATGCAGCACCATTCTACAAATACTGGGATAACATAAAAAGCTTCCTACACACAGTAGATAGAGGTAAAGCTGAAGCTAGAGATCTAGATCATGAGACTTGTCACACACAGTACTCACTTATGCTGCTCAACCCGTAGCCTCTCCTCATCCAACTGTCTCCTTTCCTCCTCCTCCCTCTTCAGCCTCTCCTCCTCCTCAAGCCTCCGGCTCTCCTCCTCCTGTCTCTGTCGTTCCCGCTCTTCATCCTCCCGGCGCTGTCGTTCCTCCTCCTCCCTCCTGAGGTGAGATGGAAGGAAAGAGACAAAAACAAGACAAACTTGAGAATTCCCTAAATCCTAAACTAGGGTAAAGTTCCCATCATGTTGCTCTCATGGGCAGAAATGTCTGTCTGTTTGTCCTCCTGGGCATCTTACCGTTTCCTTTCCTGCTCCTTCTTCTCTATTTGGTGGGAGGTGACGTAAGGAGCGAATAAATTACAGCATTTGTTCAACAGCTTGACAAACTCCACCATGGCCTCCTCCTTCTCCATGTTACCCAGAGCAGCCCACTCTTTCCTACAGAAGGAAGAGAGGTGGCGGCAATAGGACAATGACTTAGGACAAATAACAAGAACAAAAGTTCAGTCCAAGGTTTGCTTACGTGGTCTGCAGTAAGGGGTAAAGAGTTCAACCACTGAACGTCAGCATGGGCCATCAATTGGTGCACATTTAAGGTAAAGGCAGTAGATAAGTGTGTGTTGAGCTGTGAAAAACCTTGATAAACTGTTGGGAGGAAAAGCTCTGTTCCACAATCTGTTCCCTCATATTTCCTGTTTACTGGAACACAGCAGCAGCACTAGGGCTGGAGCTGCTGCTGGAGTTCAAAGGTCATATACACACAATGGGGAGGGGGGGGGTTGGGGGTTACCTGCGGTCATTGCCCAGGACGTCAAAGAAGCCCACCTCTGGAGAGGCGTCGAGGTTGTATGGCCCCAGTAACACCTGCTTGTGGAGGGCCACCAGACGAAGCTTCTCCTCATAGGTGGGGTGAAAGGCCTTCCCATCCTTATCTGAGAACAAACTAAGAGTCTTGATTCCATACTGCAATACACTAGCAAGGCAAATACGTCATCTGTTGATCATTTAACCAATTATTCATTGCTAGACACTTAAGCCTATATTGGAAATGGCACTCTATAAAATGGGTCATTAAAAATTAATGTTCTGTTTTCCTGGTTCCAGAATAGATTGTTGCTTGGTGTGTTGCTGGCGAATGATGACTGACATAAATGTCCCTTTTATTGTGTACAGTCAGCGAAGAAGCTACTTAGCCATGTCTGGGCTTGGTCATAAAGCATGTTTTTCTCCCTTCTCAGCCCCTTATATTGCAAATGCATGGAGAAATCAACAATGCATGCAATGCACAACTTCACTGAAGAATAGGAGGAGTCCCATTTTAGAACCAGTTTGCACAATGCCCAGTCACCTGGAGGGCTCGCACAATAATCCAGCCGTAAAAATGGATTGGATGTTTGAAGTGGTGGATGCAAAAATGTTTACTTAGCGAACACACCCATGTGTGAGAAATAAACTACTCCTTCAATGTTTCCTTATTCTCTCTCTTCCCTCTACATATCTAGGCTGCATTTCACTCCAGAAATGTATCCCATCCACTCTGCCATTGTTCACTCCACAAGCGTAGATCTGAGATGATTGAGTAGGTGTGTACTTTGTCACCTTGTTTCAGCCACACTTCTTTTAGCTATTCAGCCCTGTCAGAGGAGCAGTGATTCAGGGCAGAATGCATTCATGTGTGCTTTAAAAATGTCAAGTTAGTGTTACTCTATTGAAAGTGTACATCTGAAGTGATGGTGATAGCATTTGCACAGACTCATTTCCAAGCTAATCCATTGGCTGTGAAATGCATGTGTAGTCTGCATTCAATGGCCCATTAAAGGAAACCTAAGCACTTTATTTTGATGGAGCCAAGTGCAGTTAATGCATGTGAATTCTGAAGCTTGGAAGGCAGTCATCCTACAATTAAGCAGTACAAGTAAGTAAACTGCTTGCAAGCTGTCTACTTTAGCTGATGCCTGAATGACTTGTCTTGTCTGCTTTAGTTCAGTAATCAATAATTCAAGATCTCAGAAATGACAGGTGTCAACATGTGTGTATGCTGATCGCAACGTTTATTTAGTATGAATCACTAGCATTATGTAGTATTTTGACGTCTACAAATCTGTGACTATGAGCTGTATGCAAATCTGACTCCCTGCCCGTAGCGAGAATAGATGTATTAATAACAGGGTGTGTGCCACATACCAGTCAAACTAGCTAGTTACTGGGTTTTCATTCACTAGAGTAACGTTAAACTGGCAGTTAGTAGCTACGTGGAGGAACCACATGATCACATCGACACATGACATGTCAAGTTAAATGTCGCCTCATCTAAACTAGATATAGCTACGCCGTTATTCTTTCGATGTCTGAATAACTATTCTGTCAACGAGAGACAACCTGAAAGAACATCCAGCAATCATGCAGATACATTATTCGGAGATTCTGTTGAAAAATCTTCAAGTTGCTGTGGCATTTGACAGCTAGCTATGCATCATAGTTAAGCAAGTGGCTAGCGTGCTAACATTAGCTAGTTAGCTAATGTACAGCACACACACAAATAAACTGGGATGAAACAGCTAGCTAGCCACATCATGGAATGCCAAATCACAATTTCAATTCCATTACATTGTTAGCATCAAATACGAATAAATACAAAATACCTTTGAAGAATTTCAATGCTAGTCCGTATAGCTCCAGCAAACCAAAGCCCCATTTCCTCTCTATCGTGGTTTTGGCAGACTCGCCTTCCTGCCCATCGTCGGTGGCTTCGGCGGTGCTCTGGTCCTCGGTCTCCTGCTCCGCGGGCACGGGGTCCGGTTCAAAGACTTGCTCCTGCTCGCCCTCGGGATCCGGGCTAAGGGTGAGGCCATCGATTGAGACTTCGAGCCGGCTAGAACTGCCATTGTTGAGGTCGCCGCTCTGAACCTCTGTCGCCATCATGCAGAATATGAGCTGCCTGAAGCGGCCACGTACTTACTTCCGATTTAATTTGGCGGAAGTTCCGGGAGATTCTGGGTCGTCACTAGTTACCACAGACACAAAGTTATAAACCCCGCCCATTTATTCAAGTTCTCTTCTTAAAATGTGATTTTAAACATAACCCTAAAATTAACCACACAGCTAACCTTATGCCTTACCTTAAAGTAAGACCAAAAAGCTCATTTTTGTTTTCAGGAATGTTTACTATATAGCCATTTTTTACTTTGTGGCTGTGGTAAATGGTGGAAAGAGATTCTCCCTTACGAAAAAAATATTGCAGAAAGAGTGCAGTGTAACTGCAGTATACTGCAAATATTGCGTCCAATATTTGGACGGGGATTCGTAGGACTGGAAGTGTGTGTTTGCAGTTATATATATATATATATATATATATATATATATATATAAAACTGCAATCTTTTTTGTAAGGGCTTTTAGAAGATTTCTACCTGGGGACCTTGGTGCTATGGATTCGATTTCCCGCAACCAGACCTCCCAAATGTCCATCTCCATTCAAACTGGAAAGCGTAAACGACACAACACACACTTCCAGTCCTACGAATCCCCCGCCCACCTACCCCAAAAGCAATAGGCATCCAAATGAACCCCATTCAAGAACTTTTGGATAAAATTACATCAATTGTCCTCTTTTGGTTGTACTGTTTTAGATCAAGAATTGCAGTGGCTACGAATCCTATCATCCTATGTCATCACCCACAGGTTACAGGCCTAAATAGAATAGACAACAGAACATCAAGATGCTTGACATTTCCTTGTAAATCTCTGTGGTCCATTTCCCAGTCTGTCTGATGACAGGGTGTTAATGGGTCTATCAACAAAGGCTGCCTCCTATCACAGCTCAGCTGATCACTGCCTTGAGCATGATGCTCTGACCAGCCAGCCGCTCTCTGCTGTTTGATGTTTGAAAGAAAAAATAGTTAATCAACTTTCTCCAGCCTTTAATCTAATTTAACAGATCTTATCAGCAGTAGGGGCAGTGTCAGTCTTTGACTATGCTAGACATACAGTCAACAAGAAAGAACACAATGTTATATCTCCCTTCATGGTCCTCCTTTTTTTTCATTACGAAACACTTTCACAACCTAATTAATGTATGACAGTTAGGTCTGTTGTGAATAGTTAGCCTACATACGGCTGTGTGGTCTACATCTGCATCAAAAGAAGACAAAGTATTCTAGCCTTGGGGTGTCTGACTCTTGCATGATGCAGAACACCAATTTTGTCATGTCTTGTGTAGGTTAATTTTTGGGTATCTGAAATTTGAATTATTCAAAGATTTGCAAGCAAAATAAACATGATCTGAGATGTTTTGAAACATCTGAGATATGTCCCTCATGAAGACTTTAGGTTATGCACAAGAAGAAGCCTGAGAACATTGACCCAGGCCATTACACAAGATCAGGAACCTCAACAGCCCAATGTTAGCATAACACTCTAGAGGCTCACAGACAGACAGTAACCAAATGGAGTTGTAACCCTCAGACAAAGCCTGGCTTGTGAAGTGCCGCAATATATATAGGACTCGATCACAAGCACATTTGAATCCAATGTCAAATCAATGTCTTGTCTGGGGGCCCAAGTGAAATGGATCGATAAATACGTTTCAGAATTCACGCATAATTATTTCAGATTTAGGGTAACTGCATTTGTAACAAAGTTGTTAAATACATTCAATCATCTATTTCTGTACTGGTACACATCCATGGATGAGTGTGAGTTTGATGTTGACTTCCTATTGCCCATGTGGAGGCAGGCCATTCACCTCAAACATACCCTCATGACCACCTTTGATCTGGGTGTGTATTGACATGCTCTTTGTTGATAGTTAGAGGTATGATTCATCATTATCATTCATAAGACCCACTGGGTCAACAAAAAGTAGGCCTACACATTTTACTATAGTGTATATTTCCATGTAGGTCTGGTTTGAAACTGCCTCCATCACCATATCTCAATCTCTTCATTCAAAGACTCAATCATGGACATTCTTTGCGTGATGTATTGTCTCTACCTTTTTGCCCTTTGTGCTGTTGTCTGTGCTCAATAATGTTTGTACCCTGTTTTGTGCTGCTACCATGTTGTCTTGTTGCTACCATTCTGTGTTGTCATGTGTTGCTGCAATGCTCGTGTCTTAGGTCTCTCTTTATGTAGTGTTGTGTTGTCTCTCTTGCCATGTGTGTATTGTCCTATAATTTTATTTTTCATTTGTTCTTAACTGACTTGCCTAGTTAAATGAAGGTAAAAAATATTTTTCAGAAATTCTATGTAATTCTCAGCATGGTGGAAGCCTTTCACATCCTCTCTTTGATGACTACTGCTTCAGAAGGGGACCACCATTTCCTCAAAAAGCATATAAATTCTTTCTCAAGTTGTGTATTGGACATGTAGACCTTTTCAAGCGACCTTGTGCACACTACCGTTCAGGGTGTCGCAGATTCACACCTTTCTCCAGCCATCAGACGCGCTAGGAACAATGTTCGTCTCCAGTGCCAGCCGCCGCTAACTGCCCGCGTAGTTCACACATTCCGACGTCACCTTTGATCACAAGGAGATGAGGGCGGATATAAAACCGGGGATCAGGCGGTGGTGGTCAGTCAGATTCTGGGAATAGAGTAGTAATATGTCAGCCGTCCACGGAAAACTGAGGGTAGGAGACCTAACTCAATTCCCGATGTACCCCGAAGGACACATGGAGAGGAATAGCATGCCGCATTCAGGTTGGTTACAGTGTAATTACGCACAGGTTAAGCGCAATCTCTCTGTAAATCTTACTGTCTACCTTCGTTACATTTTACATTCATTGCATCGCTCTTGTTTTTGACAGATTATGGTGCTGCGGATAGGGCAAACTACTTCAACTCCCCAAACGCCACCTTACTGAGAGCGGACAGCATGACCCATCGAAGGAAGAGAACCAACTTCACCCAGCAGCAGATTGGGGTGCTGGAGAAAGTATACTCCGACACCAAATACCCTGACATATTCCTTCGCGAGAGACTTGAGGCTCTCACCGGCCTACCAGAGTCCAGAATTCAGGTAAGGCACCAGATTTACAAGTTGGCTAAGACACAAAACGGAGTTTCCATGATAAATCTTGGCAAACTGCTATGGGCAAAATGTTCTAGGCCTACCCACAAAAAAATAACTTGAAATGCGAAGAAAACGTCCTTTAACGTTATCTCCCACAGGTGTGGTTCCAGAACCGACGCGCAAAATCCCGTCGCCTGGAAGGGTCGTCCATGTCTATGAAGCTCAATGGTGTTGCCGCCAGCGCCCCCGTGACCCCGTTCGCGCAACTCCATCACCGAATGCCCAACTTCAGACCACCACTCCACAGCCGGACGGAAGAAACGCAAGCCAAGACTACACTACCCACGAAAACTGGTAACTACGAACACTCAACTATCCCGTATGTTGACGATGCATCCATAAATGGGAATACAAGAAAAATTGAGCAAATCGAACGAGATGAGTTGAGCGTTGCGGTTCCGTACAACAACGTTCATCCGTATCACAAGGGAAATGGACTTTACATCAAGTCCCAGAGCAACATAAGCGGTAGTGAAGGTACAAAACATGTCCTGGTTGAATATGACAACTTTCCCCCAAACAAGACCATAGGTCCCGAGATGAAAGTTGTTATCCCTCCTATTCCTTCACAGAACAATTTAGGCAGGTCCTCTCCAAAGCATATCGCATGCCAGGTACAGCATCCTCAGGTTAAGACCAGACCGGATAACTTTGGCCACTTCTCTCCCATTCGTGCCAGCAAGGCTCAAGAGTTTTCTGATTCGGATTCAGAGTGGGAAAACGGTGCCATGTCTGGCTTTGGTGACTTCATGTGAATTTTCTGTCAATGTGAAAATGACTGATGGGTTCATCACTTCAAAATTAACAGATGTAAGTTTGTTATAAAGATACTTATTTATTGTATATTATTTTGATTTGTCTTCGTTTTCAAACAGGCTACCAAATAAAATATTATATTTAATCTACCCCCGCTGTGTCATTTTTCCTCCCACTGATCCGTATCAATTGTCACAAAATCATGAGTTTTCTTGGCTATATGTTTAATATAAAATGAGAGCAAGGAATATGTACAAATTCCCATATACAGATTTACAAAACAAAAAGTGAACTGGAGAAATTCTGGAAACAAACATTTATCACCGTAGTATTGTTTGAATTTGGGTTACATGTCAGTCTGATGCGTCAACAATGCCTTATTCGAGGCTGCCAATCAATTAGAGTCAACTGCATCAAAAACCAGAATTCTCATTTTACAAAAATACAAAAAAATCTCTTCAGTGCACACAATTACAAAAGCCATCTCTGAGTAGGTTACAGAAATGTTAACGATAAATCAGAGTACTCAAAGGTATTGTACAAATATCTACAATAAACAATTTTACAAAACATTCTTTAGCCTACCCTGTGCTTACTACCAGTGGAGTAAAGGAACACAAAACATTGACTCACAAAGGGAAGCTCCAAATGGTAAATCTTGTTTTATCACCAACTCTTAAAAATAAATATGGATTATAATAGAAACTGCTTGAAGTACTGTTTGGCACATGAGACCATAGAATAAATCTACAACAGAAATTGTGTTGTGAATTCTTGCAGTGACCAAAGTCTAGTCTATAGACCAGGGTAGGTTTGACATGACATTTTGTCTGTGTTCATTACAGTAAACAAGTCATTTTCAAAGACATATATACAATAAAATCAAACGTGGATGACAGACAGCTGTGAGAAAAGCAAGGATATTTCCCCACAACCTCAGAAACAGCCTACAAGTTGAGCCAGATCATTTCACTTGGGGCTTTTTGTTTGAAAGTCAGGGGAGCCACAAACCGACCTCTTCTTTCACAGTCACTCGAGATAGTGTGCATGTTCCACTTAGTTGATGCTGACCTCTCTTTGTGTGTTCAGACTGTGTTGGTGTTGTTGGCTGCAAAGGCGTGTAGGTTTCCCAGCTGACTCAGACCACTCTGGATATGGGCTACGTGAATCTCTACGTTGTTCTGGAAGCAACTGCACAGGCAAGACAAACATTAAGACTAGGTGAACATGCACCCACCATCTTCTATCCCTTCCTCTGAAGTCTTTCACCAGTCTTTCATCCATCTCCTCGCATAGCGCTAAATAGGATGAAATATTGGGCAGATTGGATGTGAACTGTAGAGGCACTCACCTGAGGTTGGAGGGGTCGATTGAGCTCTTTATGTCATTCAGAGAGTCAGTGAGTGATTTAAATTCAAAGGAGTTCAGATCTCCTCCCTCAGCCAGACACTGGAACAAACAAACAAATACATGCTCAGGCAAACAAATAGAGTAGTGCTGTGATGCTGTGTGCGCGCACCATACACTAACCTTGATCTGCAGCAGTAAGGCAGTGAGGCCTGAGATGAGGTGAGTGAGGCTGGCGTTGGAGACGCACTGCTGGTCGTCACGGAGGGTGTTGGTCTGCTGCACCATCTCCTTGGCCTCCTCCTCACAGCGCTGACGCAGCTCTGTGGGCCGGTCCGCAGGAGCCATGCCCTGATCTGGGGCCAGCTGGAGAGGACAGAGGGACATGTGTCGATTCATATTCTTGTATAAACTGTTCTGGGACCAGCCAAAGATAAAGATGCTCATTTAAGCTTTGGAAACAAATATGCAATTTATCAGTATATCGTCATTAGACACCATTCATTGATGAGAATCTAAAAATGACTATTGGTGATGTTTTGCTCGTCTCATGCCTTCTTGCTAAATACACTCGGAGGTAAGGCGATCTGTTACACGTCTAGCTGCAAGACAATCAAATATAGCCCCTTTACTAAGATTAGACCAAAAGATGTGCCAGTGTGTCGTCACCTCGTAGCAGAACTGCTGGACCTCGTGCAGCACCTTGTTCAGGTCTTTATTGAGCTGCTCCAGCTCCAGTACTGTGGTGGCATAACGCTTCTGGAACTCTAGGCCTATAGGCATCGAGCACGACTTCTACAAAACACACAGCACAATTTAATGTTAAGTTGTATATATTTACCATTTCTATGATGGAATAAACTGTTAGGAACATTCTGCCATAATACGGATTTAGTATTTTCTGAGACTCTACCAGTTTTTCAGCTTCTGCGTTCATATCCTTCAAGTGCTTGACGTGTTCTTTCTTGATCATGAGGATCTTGGAGAGCCTCGTCTAGGAGGGAGAGATTCTTAGTGGGACATTTACCTTCACATTATGCTATATTATCCTGGAAGCAGAGTCAAGATAGGAAGACTGACCACTTGGACGAGGAACTTGACAGGGAACCCTCCAAGCGTGTCCCCATCCGCTCCAGGGAGTTTGTTTTTCCATGGAGACTGGCTGATGAGGGGATCATTGTCCTGTCACAGGAATATGTGTAAATTCCAATGGCAAATAAGCAAAGCAATATTGAATTAAATTGAGAGACAAAGGGTCAGTCATAATCATGTTATAGCAATAGAAGTACATGTAACATTCACAGTGATCTCAAATTATCACAAATAACACTGTAAATATAATACCTAACCAGTATCCCAGATGACATCATTCAGAAATGAATGATTAGAAGTGATGAAACTACAGTACCAGTCAAAAGTTTGGACGTACCTACTCATCCAAGGGTTTTTCTTTATTTTTTACTATTTTCTACATTGTAGAATAATAGTGAAGACATCGAACTATGAAATAACACATATGGAATCATGTAGTAACCAAAAAAAAGTATTTAACAAAATCAAAACTATTAAAAAATGTTTTTATTTCACCTTTATTTAAACCAGGTAGGCTAGTTGAGAACAAGTTCTCATTTGCAACTGCGACGTGGCCAAGATAAAGCAAAGCAGTTCGGACACATACAGAGTTACATATGGAACAAACATACAATCAATAATACAGTAGAAAAAGTCTATATACAGCATGTGCAAATGAGGTAGGATAAGGGAGGTAAATACAAATGGTAAAAAATGCAGAAGATGAATGTGCAAGTAGAGATACTGGGGTGCAAACGAGCAAGATAAATAAATATAGTATGGGGATGAGGTAGTTGGATGGGCTATTTACAGATGAGCTATGTACAGGTGCAGTGATCTGTGAGCTGCTCTGACAGCTGGTGCTTAAAGCTAGTGAGGGAGATATGAGTCTCCAGCCTCAGTGTTTTTTGCAGTTTGTTCCAGTCATTGGCAGCAGAGAACTGGAAGGAAAGGCGGCCAAAGGAAGAATTGGCTTTGGGGGTGACCAGTGGGATACACCTGCTGGAGCGCATGCTACGGGTGGGTGCTGCTATGGGTGACCAGTGAGCTTAGATAAGGCAGGGCTTTCCCTAGCATAGACTGGTAGATAAACTGGAGCCAGTGGGTTTGGTGACGAGTATGAAGCGAGGGCCTGCCAACGAGAGCGTACAGGTCGCAGTGGTGGGTAGTATATGGGGCTTTGGTGACAAAACGGATGGCACTGTGATAGACTGCATCCAGTTTGTTGAGTAGAGTGTTGGAGGCTATTTTGTAAATGACATCGCCAAAGTCTAGGATCGTCAGTTTTACCAGGGTGTTTGGCAGCATGAGTGAAGGATGCTTTGTTGCGAAATAGGAAGCGGATTCTAGATTTAATTTTGGATTGGAGATGTTCGATGTGAGTCTGGAAGGAGAGTTCAGTCTTAACCAGACACCTAGGTATTTGTAGTTGTCCACATAATCTAAGTCAGAGCCGTCCAGAGTAGTGATGCTGGACGGGTGGGCAGCGATCGGTTGAAGAGCATGCATTTAGTTTTACTTGCATTTAAGAGCAGCTGGAGGCCACGGAAGGAGAGTTGTATGGCATTGAAGTTCGTCTGGAGGTTAGTTCACACAGTGTCCAAAGAAGGGCCAGAGGTATACAGAATTGTGTCGTCTGCGTAGAGGTGGATTAAAGAATCACCAGCAGCAAGAGCGACATCATTGATGTATACAGAGAAGAGTCGGCCCGAGAAATGAACCCTGTGGCACCCCCATAGAGACTGCCAGAGGTCCGGACAACAGGCCCTCCGATGTGACACACGGAACTCTGTCTGCAAAGTAGTTGGTGAACCAGGCAAGGCAATCATTTGCGTAAACAAGGCATTTAAACAATCATTTGAGTCTGCCAATACGAATGTTGTGATTGACAGAATCGAAAGCCTTAGGCAGGTTGATGAATACTGCTGCACAGTAAGGTCTCTTATCGATGGCGGTTATATCGTTTAGGACCTTGAGCGTGGCTGAGGTTCACCCATGACCAAATCAAAATATATTTTATATTCTTCAAAGTAGCCACCCTTTTCCTTGATGACTGCTTTGCATTCTCTCAACCAGCCTCATGAGGAATGCTTTTCCAACAGTCTTGAAGGAGTTCCCACATATGCTGAGCACTTGTTGGCTGCTTTTCCTTCACTCTGCATTCCAACTCATCTCATTTTGGTTGAGGCCAGGTGATTGTGGAGGCCATGTCATCTGATGCAGCACTCCATCACCCTCATTCTTGGTCAAATAGCCTTTACATAGCCTGGAGGTGTGTTGGATCATTGTCCTGTTGAAAAACAAATGATAGTCCCACTGAGCGCAAACCAGATGGGATGGCGTATTGCTGCAGAATGCTTTGGAGCCATGGTGGTTAAAGTGTGCCTTGAATTCTAAATGAAATCACAGACAGTGTCACCAGCAAAGCACCCCACATGATAACATCTCCTCCTCTATGCTTTACGGTGGGAAATACACATGAGATCTGTTCACCCACACCACATCTCACGAAGAAACGTGGATTCCAGACCCAAGGATAACTTTTTACCCGTCTAATGTCAATTGCTCGTGTTTCTTGGACCAAGCAAGTATCTTCTTATTGCTGTCCTTCAGTGGTGATTTCTCTGCAGCAATTCCACCACGAAGGCCTGATTCCCACAGTCTCCTCTGAACAGTTGATGTTGAGATCTGTCTGTTACTTGAACTCTCAAGCATTTATTTGGGCTGCAATTTCTGAGGCTAGTAACTAATGAACGTATCCTCTGCAGCAAAGGTAACTCAGGGTCTTCCTTTCCTGTGGCGGTCCTCATGCGAGTCAGTTTTCATCACAGCGCTTGTTTTTTTTGACTGCACTAGTTTTTGACATTTTCCGGATTGACTGATCTTCATGTCTTAAAGTAATGATGGACTGTCGTTTCTCTTTGCTTATTTGAACTGTTCTTGCCATAATATGGATTTGGTATTTACCAAATAGGGCTGTCTTATGTATAACACCCCTACCTTGTCACAACAACTGATTGGATCAAACACATTAAGGGAAGAAATTCCACAAATTAACTTTTATATGGCACACCTGTTAATTGAAAAGCATTCCAGGTGACAACCTCATGAACAGGGATGCAAACTGGTGAGGGCCCAAAAAGGCAACTTTTTGTTGTTGTACTGAAACTTGCAAAAAAAAATCCCTGCTAAGGGGAAATGCATGTTTTAACTAATTAAACAACAAAGAATAGGATCTACATGATCAGTCTCTGTGTGTAAAATAAAGTGGTTAACGTGACCCTAACTCACAGCTACATTTTTTTTTTTAAGAACACGAATCACGTAGGTCACCTATTTTGAGGCGAATTTCACTGAAAGGTGACTAGTTTGCATCCCTGCATGAAGCAAGTTGAGAGAATGCCAAGAGTGTGAAAATCTGTCATTAAGGCAAAGGGTGGCAATTTGAATTCTCTCAAATAAAATATTTTGATTTGTTAAACACTTTTTGGTTAATACAGTATTCCATATGTATTATTTCATAGTTTTGATGTCTTCACTATTCTATAATGTAGAAAATAGTAAAAATAAAGAAAAACCCTGTATTGAGTAGGTGTGTCAAATTTTGACTGGTACTGTACAATGTGCACCGTTTCCTTCTTACCATGAGGACTGGTGTGGTGGCGGAGGCGTAGGTCACTCTGGGAGGGGTCATGAAGTTTTGGAAGCGGGAGGGTCTCAGTTTCTGTGCGAAGGTTGAGATGGGCATGGTCTCGTTGGGCTCATTACTCTGGAGGGGGGAAAAACAACAGATTTAAATCAACCATATCGTTGGTAATACAGCAGGAAGTAATTTATTGCATAATCTTTTTCTTGTTCCCATCTAGCGTGTGTGATTGAAGGATTTTTCTAAATGTTTTGCTTTTTAAGTTGACAACAGCACTGCTGGTAATGGACAGACCCCGGTTTCTCTGTGTGTTTGATGTTTGCCGAGGTCAGAATCCCTCATTCTAACATGTCAATGCTGAATGAGTAATGAAGACCAGGCGTACCAGCACTTCGTAATCAGGCACGGTGTGTGTGCCCAGCCCATTCCGGTCAAAGGTCACACGGTAAGTGGCAGCGCCCGTATCCACGGCATCGATCTGCCCAGTGAACAGGCCGTCATGGACTCCCCTAAGACGAGCTGGAACACACAGAATCCATCTAATCTGGAGATTTAAAGGGGACTTTGGGTGCTATGACTACAGGTTTGCTGATAGCTACTTTTAGGGTAGGGGCTGCTGGTATTTAACAAGTCATTTTGGTTGCCATCACTACAGTGTTTTACCGGTGACTTTGGTTCCTATGACGAGTGGCAAGGGGATCTCGTCGGGGAGGTCTTTGCAGTGTGCCACGTCGAAAAACTTCCTCTGCTGCAGCATACGCATCTTCTGCCTCTTCTGCCTCAGCGCAGTCCGCTCCTCAGCAAAGAACGCAGACGAACACCTAAAGGGGAACATTTAACTAAGTCAATTATACACAAACAGTTGGTATTCTTGGTATGCTTGAAAGACAACCAAGGAAGGTTTCTTTAATTAACATTCCAGGATATTTCCCTGAGAATCCATGGTGTCCATAAGATGTATCATTGGCTATTCGAAGAAAGAGAGAGAAAAAAAAGGGATATTCATGGGGACAATCTACTCACTTCAAAAGGAAACATAAATAAATGCAAAAAAATAAATAAATAAATGCAAAGCAGATTTGGAAGGTCAGTCTTTAAAAGAGAATGTGCTGTAATAATGAACAATACCGTCTGGGTTTCCCCATCAGTCTCCTGATTGTACCCCACTCCACACGGGTCAACTTCCTGGTCTTCAGGTTGGGGAAGGATTCTTTCAGGCACAGGCAGAAGTCATTGTCACCTTCAAATAAAGGTCTGGGTGGAGGAAAAGGTGTCAGAGGTCAAAGGAATTACACACTGGGTGTGTGTTTAAGTTATACAGCTGTCGTGGTAGTGTAGCTTACCCATCTATGTTAGAATAGAACCACTCGTAGATGCACCATTTGTGTGCTTTAGGAAGTTTGAGAAGGTTTCTCAACCTCAGCCCGATTCTCTGAGACACTTTCTTATCTGGGGTCGTCACATTAGCAAACTTCTGAAAGAAAACAATCAAAACAAATTAACAATAATGAAGTCACCAAATAGTTTACAAAAGCACATCTGGGTTATCCTGAGCTATAGTAGTTGATCTATAGGAGGCAATGCTGTCACCTCTGAGTTGAAAGAAGGTAGTGTATTTGCAAAGAGGGGGACAGGACAACGATGCTGGCCAAAAGCAAGGCATTTATTTTACAGAAGCAACAGGGTTTGCTTTGCCCAGCTGTGTGAGCCGGAGCTATACCTGGGGTACAGAGGTGACCCTCTGGCTCCTTCTAGGGGATCTGGATGGGAGGCGCTGCTCCTCCTCCTCTCTGAACAGTCTGCTCCTCTTGGAGCTCCGTGTGGGCTAGACACAGGGACAGGAGGGTCAGCATATCGGTGAGAATAATGTCAATGCTTAATAAAAATGTTTTTCAAATGTGCAGATAGTATTGCTTATGTCACACGCCTACCCCATCTATGATGAAACAGGGGCACTGATTTGTTGAGAACAAAAATTAAGTTTCAAGGTAGAACTGATCGTGCAAATCAGAACATTGAGGGTAACTTGGACAAACTGCTAATGGGAAGTGCTGATAAGACTATCAGTGTCCACTTAATTAACAGTGATTAAGTCACCAGATAAATCGATAGGAGACCTAGAGTTTCAAAGGATAGATGTGATGAAGTGCTAGATTGGCCATCTCACCGTTTCCATGGACACCAAGGTGTGTCTTCCTCTTGTGTTGTGAGCTTTTGTTTGCTTCTCATTCAAAGTATTTGACAGACTGCCCTCTGGAGATGCACAAAATGTGGCGTTATCAAAAATAGATTAAACTTGCATCTTACAAATCACCACTGCTCTCTCAATGTCTGTTTCACAAAACTCTGAAATGTCTTCCTTTCCTAGTATCCTTACTTCATGACCATACAGGGCTCAAAATTACACTTGTCCCCTTGCCCAGGAAAAGTTATTAAATTGTCAGACAAAAAGAATGCAATAAGGTTGTCCAAATGGACAAGTAAAAAATCCCCAAATTTGAAAAAAATCTAATGTGGCTACTTCAATCAGAATTGGATCAGTATCCTCTGGATGCAATGTGTTGCACACTGTCCTCCCAATCTCTGCAAATTGCATCGGAGTATAATTACTGTAGGCCTGCCTACATTGACAGGCATGGGCGGTCTTTCAATCATGCAGTCGCGAAATGCATATTTAAGATCAAAGCGAGCCACGTGTGCACATTTGTTGATATTCATTGCTAATTAGTGAGTTATTTGCCCAGTTATAGCACATTTTTGGTCAGCACTGAAAATCCTGGTTGCGCCAGCAGGCAGTTGCCAGAGAGGGAGAGCCATTTGTGCAGCAGGTAAAATAATGACATATAGACTAACTAGATGGCCAATTCAAAACATATTGTATAGTTGGTTCTCACTAGTTAACTATTAGCATGCATTAATGTCATTGTCATGTCTGATATCCTAAAATAACTTTCCTCCTGCACTCGTGTATATCCGCAAACGGCAGACAGACAGTTGATGAAACCATTGCTTCTTACTCCAGTTGTAAAACTGACCCTCAAGCACTCAAAATTGGCAATGATTCTCCTCTATTCAATACCGGGCCATGTAATTCTGGAAAAGTATTGTTCGTGGCTTAAAATGCCCCACATTTATTCTTAAGTCCTCTCTGGACTTCAATATTTACCTAGCATCCGCTATGGGGATTCCTTAGTAACGTTACTTGTTAGCATTTTGTAAAAATTCTGTTAAGTGAAATTTTTGGGTCTTTATTTACATTTGAAGAAAAATTAAAAAAATAGCACCCCTATGGTGTTACTACCATTAATACCGTATATCCCAGGGTGGCAACAGGCACAGTATGAAGGTATGGATAGTGCCCAACCCTATTGACAAGTAACTCATTATTTTATCAAATACATAAAAAGTCATGTTGCAGGGTGACCAACCATCCTCCAAGAGATTCCAGGAGAGCTACTGGGTGTGCAGGCTTTTACACCAAATGTTTTAAATCAGCTGCTCAACAGGACTTTGATAAACTGACTGGTGTGTTTTGAGTAGGGTTGGAGCCAAAGCCTGCACACCTGGTAGCTCTCCAGATGGAGGGTTGACAGCTTATCAGTGCAGTATCTTATGGGGGGAGGAGGTTAAGCGCTTTGCTCAAGGACACATAACCAGGAGATACTGTATTATACATGGGATCAGAGACCAGCAGCCTTCCATTGTCAATAATAATGAATGTTATTGTGAAGTGGTTCCTTGTATCATACAACACAATTTTCTGTCACCTTTTTGGCCCATGGTGTGACTTGAGGTTTCAGACAAGTAAAAAACAAAATCAGTCCTACTTGTCCAAAGGACAAGTGGCTAAAAAAAAGTTAATGTCAAGCCCTGCCATAGCTGAAAGGACTGGTTTCCACATTATTGATTTCTCCTATTAAGTATTCTGCAATCAGTAGTCTTACAGGAAAGGAGAGTTAACTACTTAGAACTACATACTTACCACATCAGACAATGACATCAGTGAATAAAGCACATTGATGGTCTAAGACTATAACAATTGACAAGTTAAGAGTTCAAATGGGCTTAGTTCCAAGTCTGACACATCACCTGTGTGTTGCATTTTTAAGTTTGTAATTAGAGACTTAAAGACTCCTAATCCAATGAGGGACTGACATCTCCAACCTTTTGGGAAAAACAGTCAACATGGGCATGCAGTATATGCAATACATAGGTTACATACACAGACAGGGATAATAAATGCAATGTGTTAAGCTACAGTACCTTTCAGACTGACTAGCGCCTCTGCTGAAGAGCCTGCAATCAAGAGAAGAGGGGAATGATCCAAGACTGACATGGAATTTGTCCTCCACTTAAACAAAATCCTGCATTCTAATTCATCCTTTCTCTCATTTGATGGTGTTTGAGGATTGAGTGACTTTACTCATGATTTTGGATTTACATACTCAGTGGCCATTCACAAAAATGGTTCACTCCTACAGACAGTGAGTCAGGTGTCCATGGCTTGCTATATACAGCAGGCAGACCGGCATCCAGTTACTGTTTGGTTGAACGTTACAAATGGGCTAAACGAGTGACTTAGACTGAGCGTGTATTGTGGTCAGTTGCAGGTTCGCCGGTTCCAGTACATCAGAAATGGCTGGCGTCTGGGCTTTTCACACACGACAGTGTCTAGGGTTTACAGAGAATGGTGCGACAATCAAAAAACCTCCAGTCAGCGGCAGTCTTGTGGACGAAAACAGCATGTTGATGAGCAAGGTCGAAGAAGGGCAAGAATCTTGCAAGCGAACAGGTGGGCGACAAACAGGCATGTAATGGCGCAGTATGGCATCTCAGAACGCACAACTCACCCACCGTTCCTTGTCTCGGATGGCTATTGCAGCTGAAACCCACACCGGGTTCCATTCCTATCAGCTAAAAAGTAGAAGCAGCTCAAGTGGGCACATGAGCAACACAATTGAGTGGAAAAACATTGCCTGGTCCAACAAATCCCATTGTGGCATGATGATGGCAGGATTTGGCGTAAGCAGCATGAGTCCACGGCCCCATCCTAAATGGTGTCGACAGTACAGGCTGGTAGCGATGGTGTAATCATGTGGGAAAAATTTCTGCCACACGTTAGGTCCCTTGATACAAACTGAGAAACATTTGAAAGTCATACTTTGTAGAATCCATTCCCAGAAGAATTCTAGCTGATCTGGAGACAACGAGGGGTCCGACCCAGCACTAGATGAGTGTTCCCAATAAACCGAATGTACAGTGCCTATGGAAAGTCTAAACCCCTTGAACTTAACATTTTTTTCTGTCAGTGCCTAGATTTGGCGATATTTGACTATTCTTTACAAAACGGTTCAAGCTCTGTCAAGTTCATTAGGACAGCAATCGAAGTCATGCCACACATTTTCGATTGGATTTAGGTCCGGACTCTTACTGGGACATTTACCTTTTTATTCCACTATAGCTTTGGCTGTGTGAATCAGGTCATTGTGATGTCATGCTGAAAAGGTGAACTTCCATCCCAGTTTCAACTTTCTTGCAGAGGGCAGCAGGTTTTCCCTCAAGGACTTTTCTGTACATTGCTCGATTAATTTTCCCTTTCATACTGATAAACGTAACGCGTTGCATTTCAATTGTAGTTTCATCAGACCACAAAACTTCGACACATGGTTTTTAAAATATTTTTTATATATACTTCAAAACAGGATTCAAGGTGGGTTTTCTTGAGTAATGGCTTCCTTCATGCCACCCCGCACCTCTCTGATTCAGAGGAGTTTAAATTGTGTTCGACACATTTCGGTTGAATGCATTATGCAACTGACGAGGGTATCCCCACCCCCCCACCCCTTTTTTTTTACAGACTTTGACCAGTCTTGGCCATAAAAGCCTGTAGCTCTTTCAAAGTTGCCTTTGGACTCTTGTCAGCCTCTCTGATCAGTCTCCTACTTGCTCAGTCATCCAGTTTAGAAGGAAAGCCTGATCTAGGTCGGGTCTTGGCGATGCCATACACCTTCCACTTAATAAAATCATCTTGACCATGCTCCAAGGGCATTTAGGACTTTTAAAAATATTTTTATACCTATCCCCTGATCTGTGCCTTTCAACAACTTTGTCCTGGAGTTCTTTTCAAAGCTTATTGGTTCTCATGGTTAAGTGTTTGCTCTGCAATGTCCAACCCAGCAGAGGGCACATACAGGAACTGCTGAATTTATCCTGAAATCATCATGAAATCACATGAATAACTACACAGGTGGAGGCTAAATAACCTGGAATGTGATTTAAGGTGATTTGTTAGACCTGAGCTAATTTAAGATGTATATTAAAGGGGGTGGACACTTGTCCAACCCCTTTGATTTTCTAAAACATTACAGGATATTTCTCACTTGGAAGTTGCGTGGTAGGATGTGTAGTTCAATGGGGGTGGAAATGTATTTATTCCGGCTATAAATCAACAAAAGGTGAAGATTTTATTTTGAAGGGGGGCGCTTTCTACAGGCACTATATAAGAAAACCCATAGGTCAATCAAATGTAATATTTGTGAGAACCTAAAATGTGGTGTCATAGTGAGTAGGAGATGAGCTCCAGTCAGCAGTCCCCATATAGCCCAGGGGCATCTGTATATGCAAATACTAAGTGTTGTGACAAAATAATGCTCATTGGAGAGAATGTGATCATTATTAACCCAATAACCCAAGGTCAATTATTGACAAAGGTAGTTAGCTAGGTACAAATAGAAAGAATAGCAGGTGGTCTGACAGTTTATATTTCAACTCTACAATCGATGTTTGTTAAATACCGAGGAAATTGGCAGTTTGTGGCTAGAACAGTTACTAGACAAATATGACAACTAGCCAGCAGTATGACCCCTCACATCACCCATTAGAGGGCTGTTCTGTCAGTGTCTTGACAGATACGACTGCTGAATAGGTGATTTGTTTTTAGATATTTAAACAGCAAGACACCTATATGAATGATTTATTTTAGGTAACAGTGTTTAATGTTTGAACTCGTTAACAGTTAGCTAAATGTAGCTAAGTAAGTTAGATACAAATACTCAGAAATAAAGTAAGCAAACAAAGCTCAGCTAACTAACGTTAGATTTCTGGGTTGTTAGCTAACTGGCAACAAACAAGCCTGCAAACCTTTAGTTAGCCATACTGACAATCGCCTAATTATTTTTAGAGCAGCTAGCTAGCGTACTAATGTGAGCTAACGCTTGTTAGCTCGGTAAGCAGCTAGCTTCCCAAGCTAACTTGCTAACAAGCGTTAGCTCACTAGCTTTTGCGTCTAGAAAACTAGTTTACAAACGCTTCAGGAAAAAAGTGCGACAAGTATTCAGTTAATAACAGTTACACATACAAGGTTCTAAAGTAAACATTTCCTCACATAATTATATTGGTAGTTTAAAAGTCTTGTTAAATTCGTGTTATTACTTACTCTCGTCTAGCTGGTCCATCTCCGCCATCTTGAATTAGCCGCGCTGCTTTTTTCAAAGACCATATTGTCAAGATGCATTCTGGGACAGTGTGTCTGCAGGGCAATTTTTTATGGACTGAATTTATGTTTACACCTAGATAAACAGTAACATTATTATTATCATGTAAACTGTTTATGTAAAGGGATGCTTAATTGGGTAGCAATCAAATACATGCATTTAGTTATCTAAGCCAATATGGCATGGAAATGGTAGAGGGTGAGGGTAGGAAACAACACATCCAATCATGCTGACCCTCAACACTGGTGCCCTCAGGGGTGCGTGCTTAGTCCCCTCCTGTACTCCCTGTTCACCCACAACTGCGTGGCAGCACATGACTAACACTCATTCCACATAGCTATTATGCTGCATGAGGCAAGTGCCAGGCCCTGGTCAAATGCTCTGTTTAAATGCAAATCCACCTCATATGAGCAATATATATATATATATTTTTTAAATACAAAATATACACTTACTGTATGCAGTTTATCAAAGTTGCACCAGGAAATATTGAATGGAATGGTAGAATGGAAATGCGAGGGCAAGATGAGGATGTATCGTAGCTGTTTCAAAACAAATCCTGGTGCAACTTTGCTAAACTGCGTACAAGTACACTAAGTTTGTCTTTGTATTTGAAATATTTGTTCTCGCTTCTATAAAAGTTACGTTCCAAAGGTTTCCAAAACTGTATCGCAAGTGATGATTAATAACGTTTCTAAATGTTAAACAGAGCGTCAAGATTGTAGTTCACATGGAGCCAGCTGTGGTCCATACCTTCAGCTGAGAACCCAAGAGGGGAACTGGCTGTAAGCCCCCTTGGAGTTCTCGAGAGCTAACCTTAAACATGCTGTCCGAAGGAAGAAAAAAACTCCATAGATATCCCTGTATGATTAACCTTGACAAGACAATGATACATTACTGAGAGGGCTTCATGAGTTACTGGACCATGCAGAAGCTCATCAACCATAGCTGCAGGAAGTAGGGATGCTTAGGGTGCTGCAGCCGCCTGAAAATTCAGAGTAAAAATATATATATTTTTCACAAAAGTAGTGCACTGTGCCTTTACTAGTATTGGCCAGTGGTGTAAAGTACTTAAGTAAAACATACTTTAAAGTACTACTTAAGCAGTTTTTTGGGGTATCTGTACATTACTATTTATATTTTGGGCAACATTTACTTTACTACATTCCTAAAAAAAATAACACACTTTTCACTCCCTACATTTTCCCTGACACCCAAAAGTTACATTTTGAATGATTAGCAGGACAGGAAAATGGTCCATTTCACCCATCAACATAAAATCCCTTGTCATCCCTACTGCCTCTGAACTAACAGACTTGTCTGAGTGTTGGAGTGTGCCCCTAGCTATCTGTACATTTTAAAAACAAGAAAATGGTGCCATCTGCTTTGCTTAATTTAAGTAATTTGAAATCATTTATACTTTTATTTTTGATACTTTAGTATATTTAGAACCAAATACTTTGACTTTTACTCAAGTAGTATTTTACTGGTTGACTTACCTTAATAGAAAATGACTCAAGTAAAAGTGTATCTATACTTTTACTCAAGTATGACAACTGGGTACTTTTTCCACCACTGGTATTAGCAGACCGATATAGAAGTCAGTAGTGCAGGCCAAAAAAATCTTCAGCATCTCAGCTTTGGCTGAGTTAGTTGTATAATTAAGAACAGTATCTTGCAGAATTCAGCAGTTGGAATTGAAAGAGTTGTCCCACCCCTTTCTCTGCAATTGTCATTCTAAAGGAATACAGAAATAACAAAACCCTGTACTCAAACATTTACATCAAAAGGTGCAAAGCTATGGTCAAAGACACAAAACATGCACATCAAAATATATATTTTAAATCAAATAACATGGAAAACACTTTTTGTGCAGTACTCATTTTCCATCCTTACAAACCACTTAATGTAATACATTGCTGTATTATACATTGGCTGGTCATCTAGGTTTGTACCTGTAGGCTTTCCATCACTGAAAAAAACCTATGCAAAAACAGTAATTGATCAAATGGTTTGTGATGTGGCTCAGTCGGTAGAGCATGGTGCTTGCAAAGCTAAGGTTGTAGGTTTGATTCCAAGGGGGGACCAGTATGAAAAAGTATGACATTATGCATTCACTACTGTAAATTGCTCTGGATAAAAGTATCTACTAAAATGGAAAATGAACAGACCATTTCAGTTCTCACATAGAAATAAGTTACATTTGCAAAGTATTTCAAGACACTTGAAAATATAAAGCAAGTATTTTTATATTCCTCAATTATCAGATTAACTGTTTTGTACAGATATTTATCAGACTCAAGTTACAAATGCACAAAAGTAGTGCACTGGGCCTTTACTAGTCCTTTATTAGCAGCAGAGCAACAAGCAGAAGAAAACAAATCTGCCCCCCCGTAACACAAGGCTCAGAGGACACACCCAAATGAAGTAAGTGGGCCAACTGGGGGTGTTTTATGACAAATTAGTTCCCAACATGAATTCTCCAGACATCATAAAGCAAGTAATGACAAGAATGCCTGCCATGGGTTGAATTTGCACAAGGGCAAGAAACAATATTTGTAATTTAGACAATGGAAATACAGGAGTTCAAAGTTGCCATTTGTAAGAAGGTAAGATTTACAAAATGCTTTATTCTGAGTGGTGGGGGAAAAAATACAGTGGATAGAACAAAACCAACAGTCTCTCACCACTCCAAGTCAAACATTTATTTATAGAATACATGGACTAAACGCTGTCAGCACAAACCTATTTTTTACAGGGTCATCCTTGACAAAGAGATTGAGAGACAAAGCATATTATACAGGTCAAACTTAGTATTGACTCCTTACAGTCTACAAAGTATTTATCTTAACAGTTCTATTACTAGTAAGTTCTAGTAAAGTGTCATCCATGGTTTGTATGTGTTCACAGGGTGTGCCGATTTACCAACTACTACCTTTTGGCTGGAATGGAGTGGACTGGGTGAAGAGAAATGACTCATTGGGAAACATCTCATTATGCCCGTTGAAACCCTTGAAACTGACCATAGATGAAAAATTGCAGTTTTAAGAGGAATATTTTTTTTTACACTTTAAAAAACAGCTTTGCATTTACCTGAAATACTACCTTGGACTATGGGTACACAAGTAAAAAAAACTAAAAAAAACTAACATTTAACAGACCAGTGTTGGTTATATTATCGCTTTTCTTGCCTTGCAATGACAATCTCTTTCCACAGGTGCCTTAATTCAGCCATTCTGATTGTTGAACTCTGACCTTACGATCCACAGTCTTAATAACCAATACCAACCTAGTATAGTAAAACAGGTACTAAGGTGCATAAAACAAGGTCAATACATCTATCCTATTTAAGGCTATCCGCTATTGCAATAAGCCATGTGTATAGTGGCTAAGATTTTAAACTACAAAATGAAAACAGAACACTGCATTAGGATGGTAAGGTTAAAAATGTCTCTTGTTGTGGGGTGGGAGATTGAAGCGGTGGGTGGTCGGCTGGATCCTTCTGGAGAGAGTGTGGTGGTCAACTACAACCCCGTTCACCACATGGACATCTGGTAGTTGAACTTGATCTTCAGCAAGTACTTCAGGTTCACCTGTGCCACATCATACACAATGTATCTGGAGGAGGCAAGGTTAAGCGAAATAGGAACTAGGGAACAGTGTGGGGGCATGGCATATTATTCGATGCAAGTTACATTCCTCAAACAGAAATACAACAAAAGGTTGTAAACTCGTCTTGATAACAGGACACATATCTCTCTCTCAACCTCGTACATGTGTAATAACAATGTAGTAGAGATGGTTTTAAATTCTATTGACAAGGCAGTGCACAAACCCACTTGGATGAAAATGGGCAAAAGTATAAGACTCAGATTCAGAAGACAGGCAGATGCCCTCAGAGGAAGCAAAGGATACTCGTTGTACAGCAGACTCGTGTCGTCAATGTTGGTGTTGGTTCCTTTTCCCAGAGGCACTTGCACCCCATCTAAAGTGACAGTGGCACTAGGATCTGGGGCGTTTCGACCCAAACCTAACAGGGAGAGAAGGAAGAAAATAATGAGTTAAGTGCCAAGTAAGTTACAGTAATATCAATGTGTCTACATATTGCATGATTGTATACAGCCTTTTCAATGACTTAAATATGATTTAAAATCACATTACCTTTCACACTGTGTTTACCCTTGGGTAGTTTTGTGATGTGTGAGGCCTTCTTCAGTTCATGCCTGTACAAAAGATAAACAAATATCAATAACGATAGTTGGCATTGCAGAGAATATGGAATATTAAAAGGATTCTATGAACCTGAGCCGCCACTCACATGTTTCCGAGGGCGACCTCTCCCAGTAGAAGTAGGCCAGTTGGGTCGGACTGGGAGGTGTGGCAGTAGTTGGCCGACTTGGACACCATGTCGGCAAAGTACACACCTTTGCCAAACATGTAGCCCGTCTGGAATGTATCAGGACAACATCATGAGCGTTTTTCAAATGTCTCAACGTAGTAAAGCTGAATTTGAACCGGTGCTGTTGCCATATAATGATAAATATGGACTGCATACAAGACCATGTCACCAGGTACTAAAAATAATCCCATGTTGATCAGCTATAATAAAAACAAAAAAAAGGAGGAACTTCCGCTATGCATCCCAAGCATTAGCTGGCGCTGTAGTGCGAGGTGGACACTCACCACGGGGGCTTCAGGAGGGGCGATACGCAGACCCTGAGAAAGGATACCAGCGTAGTTGGTGGCACGAGAACCGTGCCACAGAAGCTGTCGATTGGGCAGATCCTGGAAGGGGCGGTACTTCTGGTACTCTCCCTCCCTAACGATCTTAAAGATCTGAGAGGGCGGAAGCAAGACACCACAGAAGTTTTATTAGTCGTATGTAAGGGATACACATCGTATACACCGTCCATAGAAATGCTTACTTGAAGGTTCCTTCTCAACAATGCAACAGTAAGAAATAATCAAATATAAGAATAGGAACATAGAGTAAATGGCTCAGTAGAATAGAATATACATTTGATCACATGTATAATACAGGAAGGCACAATTTATAGTCCAATATTTATGTGTTTTGGGGAAGGGGATATTAGGGGGCAAGTGTTTAATTATGCAGTATTTAGCAGTCATAATAAGAGTCTGGTAGAAGCAGTTGTGAAGTGTGTGTATGTGAGCTTCTCAGGAAAATCTTACCTCCTCAACTTCCAGTGTGTAGGTGTTGTGTGTAGCAGCGTGTGTGTTCTTGACATACTGCAGAATGATCTCTGCCTCCTTTGTGGTCTTGTCAACAACCTGCAAGGTGGACGACAAATACAACACAATTCATAACTTTTAGAGCACTGTATTCACAAGAAAGAGTAGCATTGAAAAACCACCAGGCCCTACTGTACCTCAATCTTGGTTTTGAGTTTCTCATAGTTGATGTCGATAGGGTCCTTCTTGTTATCCTCGGCCCCTCCTTTCAGGAGACTGTAGGCCACTTCAATGTCCAGTAGGTTGTCCAACATCTGGACCTTAGCCTGGTTTGTAGTGGGACACAAAGGGTTAAAAACAGCTACCATTACTTACTGAAGAGTTTAGAAATAAAGTCAACTAGACTCCTTTGGTTCAAGTACCTCAGGATAATTGACTGACTGTGTACGCCTGGAGCTGGAGGTCTGACAAATGTATGACTCAAGTTAAAGCCAGAAAAATCTGGCCTTAATAACCACGTACTCTTAAAATCTCTACCCGGCACAGCCAGAAGATGACTAGCCACCCCTCAGAGCCTGCCTTTCTAGGGAGTTTTTCCTAGCCACCGTGCTTCTACATCTGCCTTGCTCGCTCTCCAGGGTTTTAGGCTCAGTTTCTGCAGTAGCACTTTGTGACAATTGCTAAGAAATACATTTGATTGAGAGGATGAGCGTGAGAGAGAACACAGGTGTCCTCACCTGAATGTAGTCAAGGTTGCTGAGCAGCGGTGGTTTCTTCATGCCAAAGTCGTGAGGTATGAGGGTGTAGAAGCGATTGGACAGGTCCAGAATGTGGGACTCTGAGGAACTGTCCGACACAGCCTGCTGCACCTCACTGAGGAGGGCGTAGGCACTCTGAATCTGCCTCTTACTCAGCTTCCCCAGCGGCATCTTCTGGAGGTCAATCTGACAGGAAAGACAAAAGATGAATGACTCATTCTCAATTAAGAGAAATCAAAAGGGGGAAATGGGGGTCACATTTGGACAAAAATACACATTGAGAAAAACCAACACACACACACTCTCCAACTCAGTACCCACCTCAAACTCTACCATGGCCTTCTTCATGCTCTCCACATCAAAGATGGTCCTGATGAGTTCCTGGACAGGCTTGGCCAGCAGAGAGTTTGTGCCAGCACTGGCTGTCAGCCTCTTCACCGCCTCCTCATCCTGGTGGGGAAAACAACTAATCAGATATGGGACAGAGATAGGATGGGCCAATCGGTGAAGGCCACAGTATACATTTCTCAATTAAAAGTTGGCCTGTCAAGTCAAATGCACAACAGGTTTCTTAAATTTGAACACAAACGGTCCTGTGTGTGTCTGTGTGTTCTAGCTGTACCTGACCGTAGTCGATCTCCAGAGGGTAGAACCTGTTGGGATACTTGGTGAAGTGGGAAGAGCCCCAGGCGTTGCCTGTCTTCTCTTCGTACACACCCAGGAAGTTGTCCATGGCAGAGTTCTTATCATGGAACTTATCCAGCTTATTTCCCCCGATGGTGGTGCCCACTCTGCCCCAGGAGCGGAACACCCAGTACCTACACACAGAGAAGAAAGACAGAGGGAGAGGAAAGATAAGGGCGAGATGAGCTGGAATAGGGACAAGAAAGAGGTAGGAGAAAGAGAAGTACATGGAAAGCAGAGAGAGTAGCACGGGGGAGAGGAGTGGTGAATGGGGAGGATAAAGAGAGAGGGATGAGAGGAAGTGGCCCCCTTTCACCCGGAGGATAGACTAACCGTTTATGCACATCGTCCTCCAGCAGCTGCAGTTTGTAGTAGGAGTTGGTTCCCCTGACGATGTCCACCAGACCTAGCGTAGCGCTGAAGATCTTGCCATTCTGATCCAGGACATGAGCACTGTTCTCTAGACATGAGTCTGGGTCCACTGCTGCCCCTCCTTTCACAGTCAGCTTCATCTTCTTACTGGCCTTGCTAACACCTGAAAAAGCAGAAATTAGATTGTTACAACTGTAAAAGTGGAATTGACCCAACTGCCATACACTCTAGCATATCAGCCTGTAAAAACAAAATACTCCACGATAACAGTCAGTTTAGTTACTCAATGTTACTTCCGATTCCGTACCTTCCTCCTCCTTCACCCTCTTGGTGCTCTTGCCAGCCATGGCTCCAGACCTGGAGGCTGCTGACTGAGCCTGGGTCTCTAGTTTGACCTCGGCCCCCCAGGGGGAGATGGCGTGCAGGGAGACCAGCTCCTGCAGGGCCTTGCCCGAGGACTTGATGTCAGTAAGGAAGTCCTCTGAAACCACGCGCACGCCCGCCTCCTCTGCCTCCTCCATCTTCTTACTCATCTTCTCTACCTCCTCTGTGAGAAAGAGAGCACACCAAAGATGTCAAACTAGGGAAAACAAAGAAACCCAACCTATCCTTCTGAAAATCTGTGTAATTTGTTACTGTAAGGGTGAACAAAAGTTGAATCCAACAGCCCCCTCTGATTGATTGGCTACTCACTCTTGGTGCTGAGGCAGAGAGTAGCCTTATTGGCTGTGCCAGTGATCTTCCCGCCCAGCTCCTCCACAGCAGCCTTCAGCTCATCCTTGTTCTGTCTCAGCTTGCCCACAGTCAGCAACTTCATCCCTGTCAGAGGCTTATCTACAGGGGAGAGGGGAGAGGAACCGATATAGAATTAGAATGAGTAGAATGGCCATTCCAATACTATGAATGGGGCTGGTCATGTTCTAGCATCGCACTTAGGAACAAGATAATATATTCACTGTAGAATAGAGAAGCAAAAATAGAGTGAAATCATTGTTGTTTTACTCTAAAAGAGGCATCTCCATTTCGCCAGATTCCACAGCACAATGAGAAGATAATGACTCAAGTCATTCCAACAAGTTGGCCCACTACACCACATTCTCCTACTGGTTTCTGCTTACCTGCAGGGGCTCCCTCTGGGAGGGGTATACTGGGAGCACTGGAGGCACTGGGGACGGGAGCGGATGCAGAAGAGGCTGGGGGAGGGGCCACCTTGGGGAACACCCGGTCCTGTCTCTTAAACTTGAACTTCTTGAGGAAGGGAAGCTCATGGAACTCCTGCAGGGGAATAGATTGGAGGAGGAGATGTTAGAGTTTGACATTCACAAGAGCATAGTGAGTTATATCTGAGATCTTTGTCGAATTCATTAGGCACGACACCGAAGAAAACAGTCCTAAACAAGCAGGTACTATGTGAACTTGTCCAATAAGAAATGGCTTTTTCATTTTCTGTTGCAAAACTTTTTGCTTACCAGTAATTTCCCCTATAACCCAGATAAATGAAATTCTATTTGTTACATGCACGAAATACGGTGAAATGCTTACTTACAAGCCCTTAACCAACAATGCAGTTAAGAAAATAGAGTTAGGAAAATATTTACTAAATAAACAATACGGAGGCTATATGCAGGGGGTACCGGTACTGAGTCAATGTGCGGTGGTACAGGTCAGTCAAGGTCATTTGTACATGTAGGTACAGGTAAAGTGACTATGCATAGATCATAAACAGCGAGTAGCAGCAGCGTACATGAACGTCAAACTCTACAGACGCTCTGAACCCAAAGAAGGGGGCCTACCTTGGGGATGACCCAGCCCTTGCGGTTGGGCAGCTGAGTCTTAAACACACACTTGGTCCAGGCGGAGAGGTCTCCAGTGCAGTAGTAGGCGTCGCTCTTGAACACCAGCTGGCCCTGGCACTCCTCGCAGGGCTTCAGTGCGCCAAAGGCCATGCAGTCTCCTAGGCTGTCCACCACCTGTCAATTAAACAACACTATTTGACTGGCTGTTTGACCCATCACACAGACACACAAACCACATAAGGTTAACAGTTAAACGAGAAAGACCGCAGAAATGGACAGATAGAGAGAAAGACAACTACTGAGACAGATACAGTGTGCCTCCTTACATTGGACTCTCCAGAGGGCACTTCCTGTCCGTTGGCGATGAGCAGCTCCTTCATGTCGTTGGTGGAACAGAACTGCCTGAGCTTGTCCTTGATGCCCCAGATCAGCTGGCTCTGCTCCTGTATACACACAACCACACAAGAGGGAGTTTGGAAAACATCACCCGCAAAACATATGGGCATATAGTTGCATACACACATTCAAAATGACAACAATTACATTATGTTACTAATTTGATGAAGTAAAGAAATATTCATGTTAAGGCATTTCCGCAATTTTCAGGAGTGAACCTTCATCTGCAAGTCCACTTTCTTCTTCTCCTCCTCATCCTTCTTCTTCTTCGATGACCCTTCTCCATCTACCTCATCAGTCTCTCTCTTTCTGAGGGAAAAACAGGGAAAATAAATAGTTTACATTCTCTATGCAGGAACCAATTTATCTACCAAGCAAAACATTTACAAGCAACATTTCAAATCACACTATTCTGTAATTCATCCTCCAAGAGAAAGTTTTGATGAAACTTCCTGAAGGAACTTGACAGGCACAGACTTCCCCATTAACTTTGTAAATGAGGCCTGTTGGGAGCAGAGCCTTATCCAAGGTTAGTCAAACAGGCAAGACACCTTCATTAATCAGGGAGATTCATTAGTGTCCTGACACCCGGTGGAGACGCACATCACCCAGTCTCTGGAGAGGATTCAAGTTACTACACGTCCCCGTGACTCCGTGGGTGACTAGGACGTCACCCTCTTCCCCTCCCTCTGGTCAACCTCTCCCCTGCATCAGGGAAATTAATCAGCTTCCCAGAGGCCTATCCTGTCCCTCTAAACATCTGTCAATCACTGCCCCTTAAACACATTGTCCCATAGTGGTCACCACCTGACTCACAGGACAGGAAACAAATACCAAAAAACATCCACCCCCTATGATACAATCTATAAAAACGACCCATCTCTGCCTTGTGCACACACTCAGCCTGTGTGTGGTCATAGCAGTAGCAGTGGTTGGGAGAGAGGTGGTACTTTGTAGAGATGGCAGCAGATCAATACTAATGCATTCCCTTTCTCACAAGTCCTCCTGACGAACACTGCTCTTCATTAGAGAGAGGGAGAGTCAGGCACAGAACAAGACGGACATTCTTCATTTTAAGCATCATTATTCTGACTAGCTACCGTTTGGTAAGTAGCCCTTTCTTTACCAAAACTGCATTTTTATGTAGTAAATCAATAAGGAATCATTTAAATCAGAATCACTTTAAGACAATTTTCACAATGTTACAGTAAGCAAGTCTGACTTCCCTTTCAATTTCAGGAAAATGACAGAGATCACAGCATCACTGAATCGCTCAACCTCCCTTCTCTTCGACAACTCAACCTTCCCCCCATACCTTCAACCCCTCTGGACCTCCTCCTCCTCCCCCTCTTCCACCCCTCCTCCCCCTGACCTGGTGGTGTCCCCCAACATTGTGTACATGGTGGCTGAACTTATCATAGCAACCCTCTCCACCGTGGGTAACCTGCTGGTGTGTGCTGCCGTTGGCCTCAACAGGAAGCTACGTACTGTCACCAACTACTTCCTAGTGTCGCTGGCCGTAGCCGACATCTGCGTGGGTGCACTGGCCATCCCTTGCGCCATCCTCACTGGCGTTGGCGTGCCCCGCCACAACCTCTACCTGTGTCTGCTGATGCTAAGTGTGCTCATCATGCTAACCCAGAGCTCCATCTTCAGCCTGCTAGCTGTAGCTGTGGAGCGCTACGTGGCCATCTTCCTGCCCTTCCGCTACCACACGCTCATGACGCCACGCAACGCTATCCTAGTTATCTTGGTGACCTGGGTGCTGGCTTTCCTCATTGGCCTGGTGCCCCTCATGGGCTGGCACAAAACACCGCCCGACTCGGGCTACTGCTTCTTCGTGTTCGTGGTGGACATGACCTATATGGTCTACTTCAACTTCTTTGCCTGCGTGCTAGCGCCCCTGGTGGTCATGTTCCTCATCTACGCCAAGATCTTTGTGACAGTCAAGCGGCAGGTACGGCGCATCGCAGCAGAGCGCGGGGGCGGCGTGGGGGGTGCGGAGGGGCAGGCGGCCCGGGCGGCCAGCATGAAGAAGGAGATAAAGACGGCCACGTCGCTGTTCCTCGTCCTCTTCCTCTTCACTGCCTGCTGGATACCACTGCACGTCATCAACTGCTTCCTGCTGCTCTGCCCCGGCTGCCCTGTGCCTTTGGAGCTCCTCCTCACCGCCATTATCCTATCACACGCAAACTCTGCCGTTAACCCCTTTCTGTACGCGTACAAGATGAAGACCTTCCGGAACACCTTTAAGGCCATCTTCCTCTGCTGTAGAGCTCTAGGGGACTGGGAAGAGGCGGCCGATGGTGGGGGGACCACCACCCACAGGACCTGACCGAAGACCCGTTGGTACCGCCTTGACTCGCCATTCCTTAATGTTCAACTGGTGAGGATTATGTACCATTTGGTGGTCGTTATGCCCAGAGAACTGTCTTTTACAATAAACAGAACTGCTAGAATATCAGGGACACATCTCCTAACTAACGTTAATATACCACTATGTACATTCCAGTAAAGTTAAAGTTTGTGGACACCAGACTACTTTATTTGCTTCATTAGAGAAAGCCTCACCCTTTAGATTTGACGACGGGCAACCTTCTCTTCAGCTCCTCCTTGTCCTCCACCCTGAGTGTGTTAAAGCCTTTGAGCTGAGCGGCGCTGTACTCTGGTTTGAAGACCAGCTCCTCCCTGCGGCCCACAAAGCAGGCGGTATGGTACCAGCGGTCTATCAACCCCAGCTGGGGCTTCTCTGGGTCAATCGTCTTCTTAGATACACGGATCTGGTCCTGGAGCACAGAGGAGAGGAGTTTGGGTTTATGTAGGATACCTATTCAAGTATTTATGGACATTGACAATCTATTCTATTTTTATTTTTTACACTGAACAGATGTTGAGGAATAACTGTACTGTAATTGTACTGCCATGTGTATCAGATCATCTCTATGTACAAAATACACAAATCTAAATATTGACTCCTCACCTTTTCAATTTTCTGCTCACACCCTTTACAAGTGCTGCGATTGGACTTGGCATACTCCACTGCAAAGTCATTCAGAGTCTTCTCCCCTTTGGCCCCACCCTTCACATCACCTTTTCCTGTGAGGAAGAGGGAAGCCATATTTGAAATCTGACCTCCAGTCAATGAGCATGACATTTTTTGGGATCCCATTTCGATGACATCAAAGGGGTACACAGATGACTCCACGCTGGGAGAAAAGTTCATGGTTAAAGACTGACCTCCTGCAGCTCCCCCAGTCTCGATGGCCTTCTTGACCTTCTCCTGGTCCTCCCATCGAAGGTCAGAGAATCCAGCGATGTCTGCAGGAGACTGGGCAGACGCCCGCAGCCAGAAGCAGGAGAAGTGGTGCCAGTGGGGCACCTTACCGTCAAACATGGGCGACTGGGGAAAATAAAATAATGGGAGGGGCCTGGTGGGTAAGGTAATCACACTACATTGTACATATATAGTCCAGGTTGTAGGCTCATATGACTCAGGGTGACAAAAAAAAATGGTCACCAGCAGGCACACTTGCCATCTTATCTAGCAAGCTATGTCACTTATTTCACTTGTGAAGTGTAAACATTGGTTCATGTGAAATTCTTGGCACAATTCACACAACTCTCAAAAGTGTTATGACAAATGACTGCACTGGCGATGTTGCTGAAGTTTTCCCTGAGCTAATTTGGAAATGGGTCAAACTGACATATGCTGCATTCAAAACTACTGAACTCGGAAAAAACTTGGTCAAATCATGACGTAAGTGATCTTCTGGTCGGAAAGGCGGAGTTCTAGAAAGCTGCCCCGAGTTCCCAGCTTGGCATTCCGAGTTGGACCTTGGATGACAATTCAAAACGATTTTCTACAGTAGGAGCGCGTTTTTTTTTTTACCAGTTGTTATGAACGCGCTAAATTCAAAGATTTCCAAGTTCCGAATTGTTTTGAAAGCGGCAGATGCTACCGCAGGTCGTTGAATTGAACTAATGAATTATTGGAAATCAAGGGCATAACGCTAGCTGTAGCAGAGATGCCGTAAAGAGGTGGAACGCGACCTTTTTATTTTTTTTAACCAGGTAGGCTAGTTGAGAACAAGTTCTCATTTACAACTACGACCTGGCCAAAATAAAGCATAGCAGTGTGACCTAATGGAGATTTGCCATGGAAACGCGTTGGGAAAGATGCCGTTGGGAACAGACACGAAACTCCTCAATGACCCCAGCAAAATTAGCCTATTAGGCCGTTATTGATGTGTATTTGACGCTTGAGGTAAGTATAATTCTTATACAGATGTTAACCCCAATACATGTTCATGGCATCGTCACCAATCAACTGCAATACAGATAAAAACGAATTTGACTAGCACAACAGAGTTCTGTGTGATAGTTATGCTACCAGTTTCTACGAAGCGAAATTAGTTAGCAGTCAATTATATTATAAAAAGAAAAGGGAAAACTTATGTTATGTAGCGAAAACTGCCAATTATATCCTAATCGGATATTAGTAGCCATATTGCGGGCCTGTTACAATACATAAATCACGACGGGTTGTACGAATATCCACTGTTAGAACAGATGTGTTTAACCTGCGACAATTCTGCTTCCTTCTCCCTACCATCTGCATTCAATTTACTTCGATCACATCTATGCATGCCGGAGACATATCATCCAAAAAAGAACGCGCTGCTGGTGCGAAGGAATCAAAGCCCGTTCTCATTTAAGCCTTCCGAAGCCATTTAAACGCAAATGAGTTCTATCAAGACAACACAAACATGATGTATTCGTAAAGGAAATCCACAACATATCAATAATGGGCTGTTTAGTGCAGAAACAACATAACCGTATAAGTGATTCTTAATGATTCTGAGATTGTCCACACTTATACAGTTTTCTCGGAAATCCAAAGACGCTCTAGCTACATTACCTGCACCATGATAGCCATCCGCAGCGAATCCTTTGCTATGTTTTCCTTGCATTTCTTGCACGAAGCACGTCCACTTTTGGCATATTCAGCTTTGTAAAGCTTGTCCTCTTGTGCATCTGCCATTTTTGTTGAGTTTATACACAAAATTAGATTGATTTAATGTAAATCTAACGTGCTTGGCAGTAGCCACTACAATGTAGTTGCAGCCCGCGTGCAGAGTACCCGCGCAGATACGCAGACAAGAGCAATCGAGGAAGATGTTCTAAAAGACATAGAAAGTCAAATACAGAGTACAATAACCAACGCTCAAAAAAACATTTTTATTTCAAACGAATAACCTTTTATTAATGATAGTATTTGTACTTTTAGGTTTTATTTTAAAGATCTATTTTTTGGACTTAAATTAAGAATATATATACAGATTGATTGTTGAAGAAAGCTAGCTAAAATCTAACTGGTTGAACAATTGATCCGACCAAAAGTGTTAAAAAAACATGAAGAGATTGCTTTTTATAAATAATGTTTTGTTATTGCATTTAACTCCTAGAAAGGCTGTAATCGAGGTAATTTCCTTAGAAGGTGACGTGATGTCAGAGGTCAGCATGCGGGAGAAGTGGGAGTTCATGATGATAGTTTCCGACTAGTAATTACCATTTGGATGGCCGTTCAATTGGATTTGTCTGGCCTCAAAACATGGTTAAAACTACAATTTGAATATAATGAATGGTCAGTCATTACATCCACAGCTCTGTTTATTGTTTGAATAAGGACTCTAGCTTTAAATTATGTTTGTTTGTACTGAATGGTGATGGCAGACAATAGAAACATAATTTGCCACTAGATGGCGCACTTCCCCAATATCTCATCTGGATCAACAGAGGCAGCCACCAAAATACTGATCAAGTAAAGATTGTATAACAAAAAAATCTGGTAATAATTGGACTGTCTGTGAATATCCTAAATTAGGCAGTGAAATATTTCTTAGCAAAATATTTCTTGGCATAAATCAACAGCTGATAAACTGTCAGAAACATATTATTACATTATATCAAGACACACAATAAACATTGAAGTGTAAATCATAAAAACAATATAAATCACAGACTAGAATATTCACTATCAACAGGAACAAATAACATAAGGGATATTATATAGGAGGCTGTTGCGTGTTGGTCATTGAGTAGCTCCAAAGGAAAGTGTTTCCCCTTTCATGAAAATTAAATTGATCTGGGCTCTTCAAGACATTGCTGACTGTGCTGAAATGGGGCAGAAACAGAACATTTCTGTGCCCAGAAATGCACTACAATGCTGAATACCGCACCCTTCTGCCCGCCCTAAATCAGCCAGAAGGAATCAGGATCTGCAGAATGGGGAAACTGCCACAATGTTTCTGCTGCAACTTGCTGAGGTACAAAGGACAACGTACGGTTAGTATAAGCTGTGAGATATACCTGGTTGACCACACCTATTCACACTATTTTTTTAAAGATAGCAATGTGATTTTAGCCTTCTAAATGAGAATTGTTCTTCTTGCAAACTTGTGCCCAGTCAGTAGCCACACCCAAGTGAGCTCAGAGTTCGTGTCAACATGATGGAACCGCATTTCAGGCCAGAGTGCTTCAAAGGACTCGCTGAGATTTTAAATACAGACCAGAGAACGTGAGGCCGTGGTCCACATGTTGAAATGGCTAAAACTACAAGACTAGAAAATGGTAAGACCCTCTGAAACTCTCGACGAGAGAAGAAGGTAAAGACCAAACCTTCACAGTCTGCAGCTGGGTACCTAAAGTAGTCTAGGACAAAGATGAGAAGGAAGAACAGGTCCTGCTCACCACTGTGTGGAACACCTGAAGTATCCATTCTAAGAAGGACGTTGTGACCTTTGGTGGACAACCAGAGACTTACATTGAACTACTCCCCATAGACGGATCGAATGGTTTCAACAGAGAGACGACAGAGAAAGACATCTACGCATAAATCTATATTGCATTTCTAATCCGAATGAGCAGTTGTTAGGGTGCTAAATGTTCATATTCCTGTGAGCGTAGCTTCCAAATGTATATACGATAAGTTGACTCTTTTTGTCTCCCCCTCTCCTTACCACCCCTCCCTTTCCATTGCGTAACCAAATGGTCATGCTTTTGATAATTCAATGAAAACAGGTCTCTAGTGGACTATGTTAGTAATCAATAACCTATACCGTGTGTGTGTGTGTTTATGTATTTCTGTGTGATTATTTAGTTAGTTAGTAAATAAATAATTAAGCCAATTTGTGTATCGCTGATTCATCACTTAAGTTAGGGTTTGTGCAGATATCCAAGGATTATGTGACGTTCAGAATGAGACTGATGAGGTAATGATTCATAATTGACTGTTATTGATGTAAGAGATATTTAGATCATCTTTAGAGTTTAAATCGGGAGATAGTAACATGGTAAACAACTGTTCCCGTGGTGCCCCAAATTCCTAATGAGTTAATTGTTACATGATTCATTTAATCTAGTAATAATTAAACGTAGTAGGTCATTATTCAATAAATAGCAGTCATCACATTAATGATAGTCAAGTCACGACAGAGGTAAAGGAAGCCCAATGAGGTAACACTCATTGACAGAACCAAATAAAACCAGCTTCAGGGCAATTACACACTAATAGAGTGATGTTGAGACTCAGATTTTTCACTTTAAAATGTATCCCAAACAAAAACAAACCATACAACTCTATGCACAAGTGAGACTTTTAACAATTTCCACTGAAAATGTGGTAACAGAATGACGATACCAACAGTACAAACCAGCATTCTGTTACTAAACTTTGCATCTGCACCGTTCTTCAGGTAAATGTATTTTTGTAAAAATGTCAGTGGAAATTGTTAAAAGTAGTCCTTTTGCATAGAGTTGTATGGTTTGTTTAACTTTGTAATCATTGATTTTTGTTTGACATACATTTTAAAGGGACAAATCGGAGTCTCAGCATCACTCTGTTATCGTGGAATTACTCTTCACCACAATGTGTAGCAAAATACACTTATTATTATCACTACACAGATCAAACAATGTATTTAAACAATGTGTTCTCTCGATTAACAATGATATTATACATCGTAATAAAAACATTACAAAATTGTATATCATTTACAAAAATGAATGCACGGATTTACACTAAATTAATCCAGCGAATGAAAGTCTATGATACAAAATAGGTTGCACAGTTAGTCTTGGTACAGTGATGAAGTGATGAAGTGAGGCATTTATTATCATGGCTTAGAGGTCTGGACTCTAATCGAACATGTAAACTGCAGGGTTTTTGACATCAGTAAGTAAATACAATGCACTCCTCTTAGTGAATTCTTATAGTAATCAAAGTGTCTTGCACAGATGTGATGTCTATAAGAGTAGTGCACTGTGTTGGCCTCAGTCAGGTAAGAAATACACATGAAAACACATTTAACAAATATGTACTGCATATGTAGATATGGCAAAAAAAACATCTATTATCATCCTAACGGTGATTGTTAAAACTCAGTAAAACTAAGACTGACAGTGGATCCTCCTGTTCAAAACAAGATGGAGTCTTGTGGGCCAAAGAGAAAGTCCTCTGAATAATGTTTAATATGACACCCAATGTGTCCCTTGAACCGACCCAACAAAATACTTTAATCCCTTGGGGTACTTGGTCCCATGTTCTGTACAGTTTTCTCTCACGAGAATCACTACATACAGTATCTCATACAGTATATCTTCTCTCTCTCTCTGAGGATCAACCAGCTAATCCACCACAGTGGTGTTTAGAGCCAGGGCTGGACGACTCACAACATAGGAAGTCATGACCCCTAAACAGGAAGCGCCTTTGGTGGTCTCTCTAGAATCCTCTGCTAGCACTGTCCGCTGTTAGGGGCTAAGCTGAACAACACTCTTTTGGACTCTCTGCTTCTCCTTCTTCCTGGACTGTACCAGGCCAAACACCACCACTGCCAGGGTGCTCCTGCCCTCCGATTGCCCCCCTGACCGCCCCCCCAGTCCCGTTACTGACCCTTTGGGTGTGACTGCTGTAGATGAAGTAAGTCTGGACTTTCCCCTGCCGCTCACTCACTTACAATAACACAAATAAAAGGAATAGAAAGCAATACCCTAATTTGCTGAATTCATCTTAAAGTGTACAGTACTATATACTATATCCTCATATGGCTCTGGACAATAGTAGTGCACAATGTGGGGTATAGGGTGGGGACAGAGCTACACCCCCTCAATGTAGATCTGTCCCCTCAGCTCCAGGACGAAGCCCCAGGTAGCCAGGATCCCTTGTGTGGCCTCAGGCACCTGGATGCAGCTGCTCATGCCTGTGCTGTCCATGCGGCTCGCCAGGTTCACCGTTGTCCCCAGATGTCATACTGAGGCTTGGTTGCGCTGATCACCCTGGCAACCACAGGCCCATGAGCGATGCCTGAGTGGTGGTTAGAAATAAACGTGGAGAGGCTTGATTGGATGAGTATTGACTTAGTAAAAGTTAAGCTTATTACACCGTAATCATTATTTACCAAGCTAGCACATTTGGTTCCTTGGAAGTTGTGGGAACAGATGTTTTTGGTTTCACATTGGTTGTGGGAATGAAGCAAAATGTTTCCTGACTGGTAAAACTGATTTTTTTTAAAACTTTCTGAGAACAGAAGTGGAAATTTAGCCTGTTCTGGGAACTTTTATTTTGAGGTTGCAGGGAGGTTCTAGGAACATTTTACACTGGTTCCTTGAAAATGTTCCTCTGAAGTTTTATTAACGCTCTGAATTTTGAGTAACTTCCTTAAAATTTTCACTAAATGTTTCAATAAGACTTTTAATAACAGTGTCAGCTTATTTGGGGTTCACTTTCTTGAACCACAAGCACAGATTGGACACATTGAAAATCAATTCCTTAGTCATTAATCATGCAAACACATACATTTTTTATTATGACACAGTATTAGTGAGATTTGAATCTATAATCGTTTGTTCTCTATTCATGGATTTAATCCACTGCACCACCAGGATGGAACTAGCATGCCATGTTTTTTTACGCATACAAAGCTGTTCATTTTAAAATCCATTTCAAAGGAAAC
This sequence comes from Oncorhynchus nerka, assembly GCF_034236695.1. Taxonomy (NCBI): domain Eukaryota; kingdom Metazoa; phylum Chordata; class Actinopteri; order Salmoniformes; family Salmonidae; genus Oncorhynchus; species Oncorhynchus nerka. The sequence continues at coordinate 28,623,455 of NC_088408.1, forward strand.
AAGCACTCATTAAGATCAGTTGTGGCCAATTAGTGGGCGTGGACAACACACCTGAACACACTTAAGATATAAACTGGACGATTTTGCAGCTTGCTTAGTTTGATTTTGAACGACTCTTTAATCGCCTGATAGAATAGTCTACTAGGAATTATGTTGTAATTGAAATCCCTGAATCAAATATTAATGATATGGTTATGAACTGAATATTTGCTTGTTAAAAATTGCATGTGTTCGTTTTATTACCTGTAGCCTAATCAGATGGGACAGTTACTACATCTAATTAATTCTAATGATGGCGGATAGACAATTGCGATAGATCTGTGACCATGATCATAGTTGATAACTAAGTATGGGTATTAATTATTGCATGATAATACAAGGCTACAACAGCAATGGATTAATGTTGTGGACAGAAAGAGGCTCATTGTGAACTATCCCATCGAAATGTATTTTTTCTTTATGAATTGATGGATGTATTTTATTTGGCGCAATACATGTTAATTTTAAAGTTATGGACATTTAATTAATAAGTGTGAAGCAGAGGTTGGTATTAAAAATATAGACTAATATTGTTTGGGTAGACTGAAATGAAAACAATGCCTTTGTAACAGTATAGCTTCCGTCCCTCTCCTCGCCCCAATCTGGGCTCGAACCAGGGACCCTCTGCACACAGACAACAGTCACTCTCGAAGCATCGTTACCCACATCGTTACCCACCGCTCCACAAAAGCCACCGCCCTTGCAGAGCAAGGGGAACCACTACTTCAAGGTCTCAGAGCAAGTGACGTCACCGATTGAAACGCTATTAGTGCGCACCACCGCTAACTAGCTAGCCATTTCGCATCGGTTACACCTTCTAATAATTTGAATGGAAATATGTTGTTAGTTATTGGTGGTTTTTGGATAGACAACTAATGCCATGTTTAGTCTGCTGGTGAAAGTTAGTCGTGCTCACTGGACTATATCGATCTGTAAGGGATGCAGTGGGAAATTTGCAGCAGAGGTCTGAATAGTTGAATCGGAAACATTCTTTGATAGTTTCTGATTACTGTTGCTGGGTTTTAAAGTTTGGGTAACACCATTGAATTTTAGCAAGAAATTAATGTATTCTTAAACGATAATCTATTCCCATTGCAGGAACAGTGTTTATGCTGATAAGACAGATTTTTTTTGTCTTAAGGTTCTAGGTTTGTTAAACAGGTTCATATTTTTACTAAATCAATGTAACAGATTAAAATTATAACATTACCGGAAAGGGGCACATTCTAAGGCGATACAGCTATTACCAACGTCCACACGTGAGGCCTTCCTGCGGATCTGGTGGTTGATCTCATCAATGTAGATGTCGGTGGCGAAGATCTTACGCACTGGCTCCACCCCTACCTATCAACACTTATTGTACACTTACAATATCAATCAATTGTTGTTCTGATCCCATTTTCATGACTTCTAATCTGAGATGAGTTTCTGAAAATGTGAGAGTACCATGATGTAAAGGCATCAAGTCCCACCTGCCCCTTTGGTTAAAATAATGATGACTACTAGACACACTACTTTCGTTGTACCTATTAGTGGTCAAGAGGGAAATGAGACAAAGGAAGGAAGCAAGGAATGTGAACTCTTAGAAAAAAGTGTTCCGAAAGGGTTCTTCGGCTGTCCCCATAGAACAGGGGTGTCAAACTCAAATACCCAGTGGGCCAAAATGTAAAACCTGAACAAAGTCACGGGCCAACATTGAACAAATTAACCTTTTAATATGGACCCAAACAAGTTTTGCTTTAACATTGAATATGGAACAAGCATCGCTTATTACCATACAATATATAATTTAATAGTGGAGACATGCAAAATCGAATTTCAAATGAAAAAACACATCAATGGCATTCATTTATTAAATAAATAAAATTTAAATAAAAATTGTATGCCTCTTTTCTATTTGCAGCCTTCTGATTTAAATACCAAAATAAACTTTTTCCACTGGCTAATAATTTTACAAAGAAAATGATAATAAATCAATCAACCATTCAAGCCCATGCCTTGTAGCAAGAAAAAGTGCATAAAGAAAACGTTAATTATTGCACACTGGTCTAATCTGATGTGCCCAAGCCAGATACCTGGCATCTCTTCTTGGATGCTAGTTCATCAATGTCTGGGCTCAAGCTCTGAGCTGAAGAAATCCTCAGTATCGAGCGAAGATGTTCATCAGTCAGACGTCTCCTCTGTGAGTTGTTTTGGTCATCTTCATCGAGGAGAAAAGTTGCTCGCATAGATAAGTGCTGCCGAACATGGAGAGCATCTGAGCAGCTTGGGTGCGGAGCTGAGGCATTGTGTCAGGGATGAACCGTGGAAACTGTGCGGCGCCCACAGCATCATACTTTGACTTCAGCGTGTCGTTGCACTGGAGTTCAATCAGCTCCATTTGGATGTTGGTTGGTGCATTTTCCACATCAACTGCGAAGGGATTACTAAGCAGTTCAAACTTGCATTTCTGGGCATCGAAGTCGGCAAATCGCCGGCTAAACTCAGCGGCGAGAACACTGAGTTTTTCAGCAAACTGTGCGCATGGGAACACGGCGGTAGAGATCTGCGCTTTTATGGATTGGCAGCAGAGAAAATGGCAAGGGTTTCCTTGCAGCATCTGATTCTCCCACAGGCACAGTTTAGTTTTGAAGGCCCTCACTGCAGCGTACATGTCTGTGATGATGCGCCCCCGCCCCTGAAGCTGCAGGTTCAGCGCATCGAGATGGCTCGAGATGTCACAGAGAAAGGCCAGCTCCCACAGGAACTTTTGCTCCCGGAGCTCTGCTGTATCCTTCCCTTTGGTTTCCAGGAATTGACATATTTCCTCACGCAGCTCGAAACATCTGTTCAGTACTTTTCCTCTGCTTAGCCATCTCACCTCTGTGTGATACGGCACGTCTGCGTATTCCGAACCACACTCCTCCAGAAAAGATTTAAACTGGCGGTGATTTAGACCTTTGGCTCTTATAAAGTTAACTACCTGTGTTACTGTGGTCATAACATGTTCCATCTTTAGGGCTTTGGCACACAGTGCTTCCTGATGTATGATGCAGTGGTAAACAGTTAGCTCACCTGCAAAGTTCTCTTCCCGCATCTTCTCCCGAACCATGCCCACCAGTCCACTCTTTTTACCGCACATCGCTGGCGCACCATCTGTCGTTAATCCAACGAGTTTATCCCACGGCAGCTTTATTTCAGTTACACATTTGGAAACCTCCTCAAAGATTTCCTTTCCTGTGGTTGTGCCATGCATTGATTTGAATCCTAATAGCTCCTCCGTAACACACAGATTTGAGTCCACTCCACGGATGAAGACTGACAGCTGAGCAGTATCAGATGCGTCGCAGCTCTCATCCACAGCGAGGAGAACGCAACAAAATCTTTTCCCTTTTCCATCAGCTGGTCATACAGATTGGTGGCAAGATCACATGTGCGATCAGCTACTGTGTTCCTGCTCAGGCTCACGTTTGAAAATGCTTGTTTTTTCTCTGGGCATAAGAGGTCACAAACCTTCATCATGCACTTTTTCATGAACTCTCCCTCATTAAAGGGCCGGGCTGATTTTGCGATCTCTGCTGCCACTATATAACTAGCCTTTACAGCAGCCTCGCTTTGTGATGTGGCTTTTTTAAACATATTCTGTTGTGAAACCAAACTTCTTTTCATCTCCTCTACTTTCTGGCTCCTTTGAGTCATGTCCAGGTCCTTGTATTTGTCATGGTGTTTCGTTTCATAGTGTCGTCTAATGTTGTACTCCTTACTTACAGCCACGTTGACTCCACAAACAAGACAAACAGGTTTGTCTTTTACATATGTAAACAGATATTCTGCCTCCCACTTGTCCAGAAAGCTCCTGTTTTCTGCCTTTCTTTTCGCCATTTTTGGGAAGGGTTAGCTCGCTGACAGTTGTAGCGTCTATATTGCTATGACTACTGTCACAGAGGAGAGAGCGTTTCTGGGTCCTGTCCTGATTGGCGTGCGAAAACAGCAGAGCATTATGGGATTCGTAGTATTAGTGGTGAATGCGCTGTATAATACCGGCGGGCCAGCTCTAGTAGTAATTTGGTATTGTCTCGCGGGCCAAATATAATTACCCCGCGGGCCAAATTTGGCCCACGGGCCAGAGTTTGACACCCATGCCATAGAAGGACCCTTTTTGGTTCCAGGTAGAACCCTTTTGGGTTCCATTGGTTCTACCTGGAACCAAAAGGGTTATCCTATGGCAACAGCTGAAGAACCATTTTAGGTCCTAGAGAGCACCATTTATTCTAAGAGTATATAGTTAAGACTTGGCCAACAATACTCATAGTAGGAGGAGAGATGATTTGTACGTGTCATGTAAATTCACATGCTCATTTATCTCCTGTTAGCTAATGATGTGTTTGACGGCATTTTTCCACATCAGCTGTTTGTGCCGCAGCCCGGGGGACAGATGTGTGGTGATGCATGACGGCTCCCGAAGCATGGACTGCACCCCCGACGTCTCTGCAAAGGTCCCCATGATGACCTCCAAGTGACCCGACCTCCACCATCGGAGTTGTCAGGAGGTCTGGGGTGTTCCTCCTCTCAGCTCACGAGGGGTTATGAGTCAGGGAAGGGTGGGGCGGCATCGCCTGTGAAGAGTAGAGAGGAAAGAAGGTGAGAGGGGATAGGGAATGAAGTGTGGTGAAGTTAATAAGGTGGAGCCAATTCCATTTCAGAAAATGAATCAAAGTGTCGGTGCAGGGACAATCTAATCTGGTCATTCTTGTGATATTTTATTGCAAAACAATGTTCTTTCAGTCCTGAAAAAACGAGAGTATGATGCCCAAGAAAACAAATACTGTCCAAAGCTCTAGACTCATACTAATCTGGATCATCTGCTGACTGCTGCTTCCATCTACCAAAGTTCCAACAGTCACAACTCAACATGGTGTGTGCTCTGACATTGAGGCTTGGACCACACGTTAGAGACAGGTACTGTCTGGGGGCAGGTTCTCAGCTGTGACTGAGCTGGTTGCCAGATTTAGACCTGAGCTTGTTAGTAATGAAGATATGCTATAAACTCCTGCCTGGGCTCCTTTTGGCATGTGGCTGCTCTCCCACGGCCCACTGTCACCACTCTGATCTTCACGGTGAGGGTAGAAATATAACACATAGAACAGATACAACACTCTGTGGCATAGGAAACATCATACAAACACTGGGAGCAATGTTTGGTTGATGATTCCCACTCTATAGGTTCTATTTCTATAGCAAGATTGCTGGTTTGTCTGGTTGGCAAACCAAAACAAATTATGTACTTACAGCATTCTTTTGAATTCATCTATAAATCAAATCAAATCAAATCAAATTTTATTTGTCACATACACATGGTTAGCAGATGTTAATGCGAGTGTAGCGAAATGCTTGTGCTTCTAGTTCCGACAATGCAGTGATAACCAACAAGTAATCTAACTAACAATTCCAAAACTACTGTCTTATACACAGTGTAAGGGGATAAGGAATATGTACATAAGGATATATGAATGAGTGATGGTACAGAGCAGCATACAGTAGATGGTATCGAGTACAGTATATACATATGAGATGAGTATGTAGACAAAGTAAACAAAGTGGCATAGTTAAAGTGGCTAGTGACATAAGAATGCAGTCGATGATCTAGAGTACAGTATATACATATGCATATGAGATGAATAATGTAGGGTAAGTAACATTATATAAGGTAGCATTGTTTAAAGTGGCTAGTGATATATTTACATCATTTCCCATTATTAAAGTGGCTGGAGTTGGGTCAGTGTCAATGACAGTGTGTTGGCAGCAGCCACTCAATGTTAGTGGTGGCTGTTTAACAGTCTGATGGCCTTGAGATAGAAGCTGTTTTTCAGTCTCTCGGTCCCAGCTTTGATGCACCTGTACTGACCTCGCCTTCTGGATGATAGCGGGGTGAACAGGCAGTGGTTCGGGTGGTTGATGTCCTTGATGATCTTTATGGCCTTCCTGTAACATCGGGTGGTGTAGGTGTCCTGGAGGGCAGGTAGTTTGCCCCGGTGATGCGTTGTGCAGACCTCACTACCCTCTGAGAGCCTTACGGTTGAGGGCGGAGCAGTTGCCGTACCAGGCGGTGATACAGCCCGCCAGGATGCTCTCGATTGTGCATCTGTAGAAGTTTGTGAGTGCTTTTGGTGACAAGCCGAATTTCTTCAGCCTCCTGAGGTTGAAGAGGCGCTGCTGCGCCTTCTTCACGACGCTGTCAGTGTGAGTGGACCAATTCAGTTTGTCTGTGATGTGTATGCCGAGGAACTTAAAACTTGCTACCCTCTCCACTACTGATCCATCGATGTGGATAGGGGTGTTCCCTCTGCTGTTTCCTGAAGTCCACAATCATCTCCTTAGTTTTGTTGACGTTGAGTGTGAGGTTATTTTCCTGACACCACACTCCGAGGGCCCTCACCTCCTCCCTGTAGGCCGTCTCGTCGTTGTTGGTAATCAAGCCTACCACTGTTGTGTCGTCCGCAAACTTGATGATTGAGTTGGAGGCGTGCATGGCCACGCAGTCGTGGGTGAACAGGGAGTACAGGAGAGGGCTCAGAACGCACCCTTGTGGGGCCCCGTGTTGAGGATCAGCGGGGAGGAGATGTTGTTACCTACCCTCACCACCTGGGGCGGCCCGTCAGGAAGTCCAGAACCCAGTTGCACAGGGCGGGGTCGAGACCCAGGGTCTCGAGCTTGATGACGAGCTTGGAGGGTACTATGGTGTTGAATGCCGAGCTGTAGTCGATGAACAGCATTCTCACATAGGTATTCCTCTTGTCCAGGTGGGTTAGGGCAGTGTGCAGTGTGGTTGAGATTGCATCGTCTGTGGACCTATTTGGGCGGTAAGCAAATTGGAGTGGGTCTAGGTGTCAGGTAGGGTGGAGGTGATATGGTCCTTGACTAGTCTCTCAAAGCACTTCATGATGACGGAAGTGAGTGCTACGGGGCGGTAGTCGTTTAGCTCAGTTACCTTAGCTTTCTTGGGAACAGGAACAATGGTGGCCCTCTTGAAGCATGTGGGAACAGCAGACTGGTATAGGGATTGATTGAATATGTCCGTAAACACACCGGCCAGCTGGTCTGCGCATGCTCTGAGGGCGCGGCTGGGGATCCCGTCTGGGCCTGCAGCCTTGCGAGGGTTAACACGTTTAAATGTCTTACTCACCTCGGCTGCAGTGAAGGAGAGACCGCATGTTTTCGTTGCAGGCCGTGTCAGTGGCAATGTATTGTCCTCAAAGCGGGCAAAAAGTTATTTAGTCTGCCTGGGAGCAAGACATCCTGGTCCGTGACTGGGCTGGGTTTCTTCTTGTAGTCCGTGATTGACTGTAGACCCTGCCACATGCCTCTTGTGTCTGAGCCATTGAATTGAGATTCCACTTTGTCTCTGTACTGACGCTTAGCTTGTTTAATAGCCTTGCGGAGGGAATAGCTGCATTGTTTATATTCGGACATATTACCAGACACCTTGCCCTGATTAAAAGCAGTGGTTCGCTTTCAGTTTCACGCGAATGCTGCCATCAATCCACGGTTTCTGGTTTGGGAATGTTTTTATCGTTGCTATGGGAACGACATCTTCGACGCACGTTCTAATGAACTCGCACACCGAATCAGCGTATTCGTCAATATTTCCATCTGACGAATACGAAACATGTCCCAGTCCACGTGATGGAAGCAGTCTTGGAGTGTGGAGTCAGCTTGGTCTGACCAGCGTTGGACAGACCTCAGCGTGGGAGCCTCTTGTTTTAGTTTCTGCCTGTAGGCAGGGATCAGCAAAATGGAGTCGTGGTCAGCTTTTCCGAAAGGGGGCGGGGCAGGGCCTTATATGCGTCGCGGAAGTTAGAGTAACAATGATCCAAGGTTTTACCACCCCTGGTTGCGCAATCGATATGCTGGTAAAATTTAGGGAGTCTTGTTTTCAGATTAGCTTTGTTAAAATCCCCAGCTACAATGAATGCAGCCTCCGGATAAATGGTTTCCAGTTTGCAAAGAGTTAAATAAAGTTCGTTCAGAGCCATCGATGTGTCTGCTTGGGGGGGGGATATATACGGCTGTGATTATAATCGAGGAGAATTCTCTTGGAAGATAATGCGGTCTACATTTGATTGTGAGGAATTCTAAATCAGGTGAACAGAAGGATTTGAGTTCCTGTATGTTTCCTTCATCACACCATGTCTCGTTAGTCATGAGGCATACGCCCCCGCCACTCTTCTTACCAGAAAGATGTTTGTTTCTGTCCGCGCGATGCGTGGAGAAACCCGTTGGCTGCACTGCCTCGGATAGCGTCTTCCCAGTAAGCCATGTTTCTGTGAAG